>NC_080171.1:4634059-4795538 GCF_950295315.1 Erinaceus europaeus
GGGAAGGGAAGGGAAGGGAAGGGAAGGAGAGAAGAAGGGAAGGGAAGGGAAGGGAAGGGAAGGGAAGGGAAGGGAAGGGAAGGGAAGGGAAGGGAAGGGAAGGGAAGGGAAGGGAAGGGAAGGGAAGAAGGGAAGGGAAGGGAAGGGAAGGGAAGGGAAGGGAAGGGAAGGGAAGAAGGGAAGGGAAGGGAAGGGAAGGGAAGGGAAGGGAAGGGAAGGGAAGGGAAGGGAAGGGAAGGGAAGGGAAGGGAAGGGAAGGGAAGAAGGGAAGGGAAGGGGGGAAGGGAAGGGAAGGGAAGAAGGGAAGGGAAGGGAAAAAGGGAAGGGAAGGGAAGGGAAGGGAAGGGAAGGGAAGGGAAGGGAAGGGAAAAAGGGAAGGGAAGGGAAGGGAAGGGAAGGGAAGGGAAGGGAAGGGAAGGGAAGAAGGGAAGGGAAGAAGGGAAGGGAAGGGAAGAAGGGAAGAAGGGAAGGAAAGGGAAGGGAAGGGAAGGGAAGGGAAGGGTAGGGAAGGGAAGGGAAGGGAAGAAGGGAAGAAGGGAAGGAAAGGGAAGGGAAGGGAAGGGAAGGGAAGGGAAGGGAAGGGAAGGGAAGGGAAGGGAAGGGAAGGGAAGAAGGGAGGGGAAGGGAAGGGAAGGGAAGGGAAGGGAAGGGAAGGGAAGGGAAGGGAAGGGAAGGGAAGGGAAGGGAAGGGAAAGAGAAAAACACCTGAAACCCTGCTTCACTGCTTGTGAAGCATCCCTTCCACTTGGAGGTGGGGAGCCCGGGGCTTGAACCTGGGTCCTTGCTCTTCGCACTATGTGCACCGAACTAGTTGTGCCATGTCCCGGGCCTGTGAGTTTTGTTTTTGTGACTTGTCAGGAGGCCTGAAGTAGCAGGCAGGGGTAAAGCAGAGACTCTGTGGTGTCACAAGGAGTTTCTTCCTTGAGCGCTCAGAGACAGCTGTGACACCTGCAGGCCTTTGTTCCTATAGCAGGTGGGCAGCAGAGGAAAGACAAAAGGAAAAGTCACCGGCCAGTTGAGCTGGTTAGGTTTCCTTAGGAAACAACCAACTCCCCAGAAGCCTGACTCCCTAGCGGGCGGGAGGCTGGGGGCTCCTGTCTGAGTACCTGGCACACTTCCACCCTTGAGCAAGATGATCGGTATCTGTGGAGAGTCCAGGAGGCAGAGAGCACCTGGTGTCTCTTCTTGAGACCTCAGGGGCCATGGCTTCCTATGCTTCCTTTCAGTCTCATAGGAGAAAGCAGAATCTGTAGACTAAAACTTTGCTGCTTACGTTTTTCTGTGCTCCTTCTCCCAGCAGATGTTGGGTTCCCTGAAATGTGCATGTGTGTGTGCGGGGTGGGGGGAGACGATGTATAAAAAGCACGCTTCTTGTGACTCCTCTGCTGATTTCTTTTTTTTATTATTATTATTTATTTTCCCTTTTGTTGACCTTGTTTTTATTGTTGTTGTAGTTATTATTGTTGTTGTTGGATAGGACAGAGAGAAATGGAGAGAGGACGGGAAGACAGAGAGGGGGAGAGAAAGACAGACACCTGCAGACCTGCTTCACCGCCTGTGAAGCGACTCCCCTGCAGGTGGGGAGCCGGGGGCTCGAACTGGGATCCTTACGCCGGTCCTTGTGCTTTATGACATTTGCACTTAACCCGCTGCGCTACCACCCGGCTCCCAGATTTCTTCTTTTTAAAAATTTTTTATTAATAATTTGGTACAAGGTTATAAGATTACAATTTATAGTTCCCCACCACACCCTCCACAGAAATTCTGAGTCCCCAGCCTCCCAGAAATCACCACCATAGATAGCTCTCATGAGTTTACTTGCTTCTATTTTGTTTGGATTTTTTTTTTTTCCACCAGCAAATTGATGTCAGTCAGCTCTCTGGATTCCACACAGGAGTGAAACCTTCTGGCAGCTGTCTGTCATCTAGTGATTTATTTTGCTTGGCACCATCGCCTCCAGTCCCATCGCTTTTGTCCCAAAGGACACAATAGCATCTTTTTTGATTGTTCTCTGCAGATTTCTGAGGCTTTTGGACTAGGAGGCTCAGGACTACTTACACGGTCATCTCACAGAGCTGATTGGGTCTTTGGGGGAGGAAGGAGACCAACACCAAGTTCACTCGCTATGCGTGTTGGAGCGTGGGCTATCTGAAGGTCAGAGATCCCAGGCCCCAGGGGCTGTGGGGCCCACACTGGGGAGAGGGCAGTCTGTCACCTGTGGCCGGGCTCACTCATGGGGCCGGCTGCTCAAATGCAATGTGTGACACACGAGTCCTCAGACACTGAGCAAGGATGGGGAAGCCATAGCTACCACTTACACCATTTTATCAGCAAAGTGCTCTGTTAACAGACTGAACCAAGCATAGCCATCTCTGCAACAGCAGCACCTGTGCTCAGTCCTTTCCCTCCTCCCTCCTCTCCTCTGTCCAGTGAAAGGAAATTCCTGCTCATGAGTCAGGAACTGTGATCTCACCAGACACAGCTGCTGCCACAGCAAGACAGCTCACCGTGTAGGTTCGGGCCAGGCCCTGTGTGCAGCCCAGGCTTGAGTTAGGGCATTGCATGGGATGTCATGGCACTGAGCAAACCTCTAGTGCTGGGATAACTTTCCCCTTTCTCTGTCTGTCTCTGTTTCTCTCTCTCTCTCTCTGACCCATGTGAGTGAAATAGTTGGCAGAGGAGTGGTGAAATTGCACACAAATAAGACCTCAACTGTATCAACAAAAAAGAAGAAGAAATGAAAGAGAAAAATGAACTTTTTTAAAAAGGTCACTTTATTGAGGGAATGTGGGTTTATAGTACTGCTACTGTCCTCTTGAAGCACTTTTTTTTTTTTTTAGTGATTTAATAATGATCAATAAGATTGTGGGATAAGAGGAGTACAATTCCACACAGTCCCCACCTCCAGAGTTCCATGTCCCAGCCCCTCCATTGGAAGCTTCCCTATTCTTTATCCCTCTGGGAGTATGGACCCAAAGTTTTTGTGGGGAGCAGAAGGTGGGAGTTCTGATTTCTGTAGTTATTTCTCCATGGATGTTGGCAGGTGGATCCACACCCCCAGTCTTTTCCTAAATGGGCTCCACGAAGGGAATTTCCAGGACACATTGATAAGGTTCTCTGGGAAGTCAGGATGACGTCACGGTAGCATCTGCAACTTGGCGGCTGAAAAACATTAAGATATCAAGTAGAACAAATTGTTTAGTAACCAGGAACCTAAAGGCAAGAATAGAGCCGATGAGACTTAGGGGTCTTCATGCTAGAAGAAGCTAGGGAATTTATGTATCTGCTTCTATCAGACCAATGAAGCAGGTGTGACTCCCATGTTACAAAAGGGAGACTGAGGCTTCATCAAATGAAATGAGCTGCCCACAGTCTCAGAGTCAAACAAGCAAAGCAGGTCATGCTGAGGCCACCAGTTCTGCTTGACCAGTTCAACCAGAGATGAGCAGACCAGTTGTGTAAAGGCCACATAGCTAATACTTTAGATTTTATTGTTCACAGGATTTCTTTCCAAACTGTTTAATTCCACCATTGGAATGTGGGAGCTGTCACAGACAATCTGGCAGCAAAATTTGAATTTCAGATCATTTCTGTGAGTCATGAAATGTCATTCTTTTTTTCTCCTAGAAATTTTAAAATGTCAAAATCATTCTTAGCTTGTATGCTGCACAGAAACGGGTTGTGGGGGAGGGTAGAACTAGCCCAGGGAGCTGTCATTCGCCAAGTCTCTCTCTAGACTCTTGCTTGACACACAGTCTGGTTTTTGGACCATAAGTGTAGGTGTCACCTGAGAGCCTTGTAGAAATGAAACATCTCAAACGCCACTCACACAGTTTTCCCTCCCTCCCTCCCTCCCTCCCTTCCTTCCTTCCTCCCTTCCTTCCTTTCTCTCTTGGTAAATTTGTTGCCCTTAAGCAGGTGCACTACTGCCTGGCTCTTCTCTCTCTCTTTCTCTTATAGTTTTCTTTTTATTTTATGTTATTTTAAAGATTTTATTTATTAATGAGAAATAACAGAGGGTGAGTGAAAAAGAACCAGA
The DNA here is from genome assembly GCF_950295315.1 of Erinaceus europaeus. Lineage (NCBI taxonomy): Eukaryota > Metazoa > Chordata > Mammalia > Eulipotyphla > Erinaceidae > Erinaceus > Erinaceus europaeus. The sequence goes on from NC_080171.1 coordinate 4,638,099, forward strand.
CATCACATTGCTGCCGGGGATTGGACTATGGATGCCATGCTTGAGAGTTCAACACATTATCCATAACAATACCCTCTGAACCACCTTTCTTTCTCTCCCTTCCTTCCTTCCTTCCTTCTTTCCTTCCTTCCTCCCTTGTTCTTTTTTCCTTTCTTTGGGATGACTGAATCTGAGATGTTGGAACCTCAGGCATAAAAGACTTTTGCATCGGCATTATGCCAACTTCCCCACACTGTGTTGAGGAAGAGTCTGCGTTAGAATCAGATTATCACATGGTTTTATACACCTGAAAGTTCATCAAGTACCTAATCCAGGATTATTTGTTAAGAATTTCTTTTAAAAAAATTTATTTATAAAAAGGAAACATTGACAGAACCATAGGATAAGAGGGGTACAATTTCACACAATTCCCACCACCAGAACTCTGTATCCCATCCCCTCCCCTGATAGCTTTCCTATTCTTTATCCCTCTGGGAGTATGGACCCAGGGTCATTGTGGGATGCAGAAGGTGGAAAGTCGGGCTTCTGTCATTGCTTCCCCACTGAACATGGGTGTTGACAGGTGGATCCATACTCCCAGCCTGTCTCTCTCTTTCGCTAGTGGGGTGGGGCTCTGGGGAAGCAGAGCTCCAGGACACATTGGTGGGGTTGTCTGTCCAGGGAAGTCTGGTCTCATTCTGGTAGCATCTGGAACCTGGTGACTGAAAAGAGAGTTAACATATAAAGCCAAACAAATTGTTGACCAACCATGGACTTAAAGGCTGGAATAGTGCAGGTGAAGAGTTGGGGGGGGGTCCTCCATTTTGTAGATAGCTAGTAGGCATATTTTAATTATATTTCAAAGGGCCTGTAGCTATACTTTTGTTGTTGTTGGTTTTTTGTTTTTTTTGTTTGTTTGTTTGTTTGTTTTGACTGAGCCTGAAATCTGATATGCAGGTGGATCCAGGTTATTTTCTGGGGAGATGATGTCGTGGCTGGGAAAAGGACCAGAAAGCTGGATATGCGAAAGGGGTATAAATATTGTTGACTGTAAACCCCATCGATTTGATGTGATCTGGGACCCGTAATCAGCTTAGGAGCCTATGTGACCTCTGCATCCCTGTAGATCTGAGCTCACATTCTGTGGTCATGAGCAGGAACGTTCCAAGCTGCCCCAATATCAGGACCCATCTTCCTCAGGTGTAGCATAGAGTATGTTGTCCATTCTTCCTTCGGAGGATGGAACATTCTCTACCATTGTTGATCCAAGTTGAGGGCAAGGTCCTATGGGGTCCCACAAAGGGGTCTATTGTGTTGTTCCTGATAGAGATGGCCAGTAACAATGGAGAGAGGGATTTATTCAAGGTCTAGGCCCATCAAGTCTGTTTGGGAATCTCAGGACTCCCAGATTAGGGCCCCAGCTGATGGGGTGGCCTGATAGTGACTAAAGAGTCATCGTTAAAGTATGCCAGTCTCTTGCCCTTATTCAGCTTTTGCAATCTTTGCTTTGATAGTTAAGAATTTCTATCCCCATCCACAGAAATCCTGCAAGTTTCTCTAGACCTCCAGGATATCTAGTATTGCCAGTCTGAGAACTAGATTTTATGTATATATATATATATATACATGTATATGTGTGTGTGCTTTTTAATGTCTTTCTTTTTTATTTCTTTATTGGGGGATTAATGTTTTACAGTTGACAGTGAATACAATAGTTTGTACATGCAGAATATTTCTCATTTTTCTACATAATAATACAACCCCCATTAGGTCCTCTGCCATCATGTTCCAGGACCTGAACTCACACACCCCACCCTGAGTCTTTTACTTTGATGCAATACACCATGTGTGTATTTTAAATTAGTGATTCAATATTGATTTATGAAACTGTAAAATAACAGGGGTATAATTCCACATCATTTCTATAAGTTCTGTGTCCCCATTTCCTACACTGGAAACTACAGTGGTTCTCCTAAGGTCACAGATATGGGTTGACTATTATCCTTTTTTTTTTTTTTTTTTTTTACCAGAGAACTACTCAGCTGTGGCTTATGGTGGTGCTTGGGGATTGAACCTGGGACTTTGGAGCCTCAGACATGAGAGTCTCTTTGCACAACCATTATGCTATCTACCCCTGCCCAGTTGACTATTATTTCTATAATTATCTATATTTATATATATTGCCCTTTTTTTTTTCCTATGGTCCTGCCTTCTCTCTCTATTTTTTTTTTTTTTGCCTCCAGGGTTATTTCTGGGGCTTGTTGCCTGCACTATGAATCCACTGCTCCTGGAGGCTATTTTTTTCCATTTTGTTGCCCTTGTTATCATTGTTGTGGTGGTTATTATTGTTGTTGTTATTGCTGTCGTTGTTGTTGGATAGGACAGAGAAAAATTGAATGAGGAAGAGAAGACAGAGAGGGGGAGAGAAAGATAGACACCTGCAGACCTACTTCACTGCCTGTGGAGTGACCCCTTTGCAGGTGTGGAGCTGGGGGCTCACTTTTGCGCCATGTGCCACCACCCGCCTCCCCCCCCTTTTAAATTTCTTTATTGGGAGATTAATGTTTTGCATTCAATAGTAAATACAGAAGTTTTTAAGTGCATAACATTTCCCTCTCTCTTTTTTTAAATTATATTTATCCGATAGAGACAGCCAGAAATCAAGAGAGAAGGGGAGAGAGACAGACAGACACCTGCAGCCCTGCTTCACCACTCATGAAGCTTTCCCCCTGCAGGTGGGGACCAGGGACTTGAACTCTGGTCCTTGTATATTATAATATGTGTGCTCAATCAGGTGCACCACCACCCAGCCCCCATGTCTTAAACCCAGAAGATATGATATGCTCAGCCTCAATTCTGGTGTACCCACAATGGGAAGATGCTGAGCTGGCGTTGCCCGCTGCCATGGTCCCTGAGAAACCCAGGCCACCTCACCCCCCTCCTGCCTCACCCCTACCACCTCCCCCTGTGGACACTGGGATTTGTCAACCCAGACTGGACTCTAGAAACACCCACTGGTGTTCCTTTTCCCAAAGTTTTTTTTCCTCTTTGGTTATGCTGCTTGGCTGGGTGAAAGATGTTTCTTTCCAAAATCTGGGTTTAGGTTTTCAGCTTGCAAAGCCGCCAGTAAATCTGAGTGGCCATATATATTAATCTTCAATATGTTATATCCCGCACAGTTTGCTAAACAGGGGTTTTTGGACATCCAAGATAAATATTCAGACAAATGTGTCTATCCCATTATTCCTTTCTAGGCACCAACCATTTGCATGTGCACATAGAATAGTGATGCTTTGCATATTTATAAATCTTCACACTCTCAAAGGCATTTCCGCAGACACTCTTTCTTAGGCTCTTCACAGTAAACTGAACAAAAGTGAATACAGTATCCTCAGTTATTAACAAGAAACACCCTGGTGGCAATGAAAAAATAATAATAATTTTAAAAAAAACGGGAGTCAGGCGGTATAGTGCAGCAGGTTAAGTGCACGGGGCGCAAAGTGCAAGGACCAGTGTAAGGATCCCGGTTCGAGCCCTCGGCTCCCCACCTGCAGGGGAGTCGCTTCACAGGCGGTGAAGCAGGTCTACAGGTGTCTGTCTTTCTCTCCTCTCTCTGTCTCCCCCTCCTCTCCCCATTTCTCTCTGATCTATCCAACAACAACGACAACAACAATAACTACAACAACAATAAAACAAGGGCAACAAAAGGGAATAAATATTTTTAAAAAAACCACTTTGACATCTAAGACCCCAGATTAAAAAAAAACAAACCAAGAAACATGGGCAAACCCCTTGGCTAAGTGACCCTCCCTCCCACGCTGGCCTGTTGCCTCTGGTAGTTCTTGATGTGTTTGTTTCTTTGTTTATTTACTTTTTTCTTTTTTATTTATAAAAAGGAAACACTGACAAAAACCATAGGATAAGAGGGGTACAACTCCACACAGTTCCCACCACCAGAACTCGTGTCCCATCCCCTCCCCTGATAGCTTTCCTATTCTCTGTCCATCTGGGAGCATGGATCCAAGGTCATGGACACCAAGGCTATTGCCACGAATTCACCTCTCCTGGCTGCCAGTTTTTCCTTCCTCCCTTCCTTCCTCCCTTCCTTCTTCCCTTCCTTCCTTCCTTCCTTCCTTCCTTCCTTCCTTCCTTCCTTCCTTCTTTCCTTTCCCTCTCTCCTTCTTCTTTGTTCTTTTTTATTATTGTTGTAGTTATTATTGTTGTTACTGATGTCGTCATTGTTGGATAGGACAGAGAGAAATGGAGAGAGGAGGAGAAGACAGAGAGGGGGAGAGAAAGGCAGACACCTGCAGACCTGCTTCACCGCCTGTGAAGTGACTCCCCTGCAGGTGGGGAGCCGGGGGCTTGAACCAGGATCTTTACAACAGCCCTTGCGCTTTGCACCACCTGTGCTTAACCTGTTGCGCTACCACCTGACTCCCCCAGGTCTCATTCTTGTCTGAACACTGTAATTACCTGGGAAGTAAAAAAAAAAAAAAAAAAAAAAGAGGAAAGCTTTAATCCCAGTGGGAATGGTCAGGTGATGTGAGTTATACTTTAGAGGCAGGAGTGGGGGAGCTTTTATCTGCCAACGTCCATGTGGATATTTTGAACATCATCCACAGGCCATACAAAATCATTAATTTAATTATTTTTCATTGTTATTAGTGATTTAATAATAATTACCAACATTGTAAGATAACAGGGCTACAATTCCACACAATTTCCTCTATCAGAATTCCGTGTCCCATCCCCTCCACTGGAAGCTTCCCTATTCCTATCCCTCTGGGAGCATGGATCAAAGATCTTTATGGGGAGCAGAAGGTGGGAGTTCTGGCTTCTGTCATTGCTTCTCTGCTGGATATGAGTGTTGGCAGGTGGATCCATACCCCCAGCCTGTTTCTATATTTTCCTAGAGAGGGATTATTTTAATTAGCTTAATGGGTCATTAATTTAAAAATTAGTACTTAGCGTTGCTGTGAAAAAGAACCTCGGGCCCTCATAGGACCTTGCCCTCAACCTGGATCAACAATGGTAGAGAATGTTCCATCCTCCGAAGGGAGGCTGGACAACATACTCTATGCTACACCTGAGGAAGATGGGTCCTGATATTGGGGCAGCCTGGAATGTTCCTACTCATGACCACAGAATGTGAGCTCAGATCTACAGGGATTCGGAAGTCACATAAACTCCTAAGCTGATTATGGGCCTCATATCACATCAAATCGATGGGGTTTACAGTCAATAATATTTATACCCCTTTCCCATATTAGGGAATGACTCTCTTCCCTGATCCAGCTTTCTGGTCCTTTTTTCAGCCATGAACATCATCTCCCCAGACAATAATTATGATCGACCTGCATATCAGATTTCAGGCTCAGGGGCAAAAAGAAAAAGAAAAAAAAAACTAGCATAGCCACAGGCCTTTTGGAATTTAACTAAAATATTTCTACTAGCCATCTACAAAATGGAGAACCCCCCAACTCTTCATCTGCACTATTCCAGCCCTTAAGTCCATGATTTTTCAACAATTTGTTTGACTTTTGTATGTTTTGTATGTTTCAGCCACCGGGTTCCAGATGCTAGCATGATGCCAACCAGACTTTCCTGGACAGACAACCCCACCAATGTGTCCTGGAGCTCCGCTTCCCCAGAGCCCTTCCCCACTAGGGAAACAGAGAGACAGGTTGGGAGTATGGATCCACCTGTCAACACCCATGTTCATCGGGGAAGCAATTACAGAAGCCAGACCTTCCACCTTCTGCATCCCACAATGACCCTGGGTCCGTACTCCCAGAGGGATAAAGAATAGGAAAGCTATCAGGGGAGGGGAGGGGATACAGAGTTCTGGTGGTGGGAATTGTGTGGGGTTGTACCCCTCTTATCCTGTGTTTTTTGTCTGTGTTTCCTTTTTATGAATAAAAATTTAAAAAGACAGGAACTAGGCAAAAGTGGTGCAAATGGGGAGGAAAGATTATAGGCTGGACTAAAGGAGGAGAGAGTTGCAATAGAGAGGACAAGAGCTCATCAGAGGTGGTGTGCTCCATTCTGCTTAGTCACCTGGAGAAGATGCTTCATTGCTAAGATAAGGGAGGCTGGTGGAGAGTGACCGTGCTGGGAGGAGGCGTTGGCTGTCTGTCTCAGGCTCAGAGGCAAAAAGCAGGGTAAGGAGCATATAACTCTGTGTGGACTAGGGGAAATGTCTGAGAATCTTCAGCAGCTAGGTAGTAGGTGGTGAGTTGAGATGGCCCAGGAAGAACTCACCAACATCAGTCAAAAGGGGAAAGCATTTATCCTTGATACTGGATTAACATTTCCACAAAGAAAAGACACTGTGACTGAGGCTATACCTGAAAAGTTCTTATTCCCCAATATCCCTGAGGGAAAGACTGAGAAAAGAAGAGGCCAGATGGGATCCCAGGGATGGGGAAATAGCATAAAATGGGGATTCATTCTGCAGAAAGACTCATGCCTGAGGTTCTGAAGTCCCAGGTTCAATCCCCTGCACCACCATCAACCAGAGCTAAACAGATCCCTGGTCTACAAAAAAAAAAAAAAAAAGAAAGACAGAAAGAGGGAGTCGGGTGGTACTGCAGCGGATTAAGTGCATGTGGCACAAAGCGCAAGGACCGGCATAAGGATCCTGGTTCGAGCCCCCGGCTCCCCACCTGCAGGGGATTCGCTTCACAGGCGGTGAAGCAGGTCTGAAGGTGTCTGTCTTTCTCTCCCCCTCTCTGTATTCTCCTCCTCTCTCCATTTCTCTCTGTCCTACCCAACAACAATGACATCAATAACAACAACAACAATAAAAAGACAACAAGGGCAACAAAAGGGAAAATAAATAAAAATTTTTTAAAAAAGAATGAGATCCCAGATGAAACTGCTCATTTTCTGATATATTGCTTGAATATTTTAGTGAACACAGTCAATCCCTCACCCCACTTTTCATTTTTTAAGTGTTTTATTTATTTATTAATGAAAGGGATAGGAGGAGAGAGAGAGAGAACCAGACACCACTCTGGTACATGTGCTACCAGGGATCGAACACGGGACCTCATTCTTGAGAATTCAACACTTTATCCACTGCGCCACTTCCCAGACCATCCTGATCCCACTTTTCTGTGTCCCTTTACCCTGAGCTAAAGATGGCATCTGAGTTGAGAAAATAAGACAATGCAGCAATCTGTCCTTACCAGGTGGGCTTCAGGAACCCCCAGTTCACCCCAAGAATTCGGCAGCCTCCTGCTAGCTCACAGCAACCCCCACCCCACATGTGTTCACTGCCTCCATTTTCCACCAAGTGTGGAGAGTTAGGTCGCCAAGAACGAACGGATTATTATTATTTTTTAACATTTTCTCCTTTATTGGGGGATTAATGTTTTACAGTCGACAGTGAATACAGTAGTTTGTACATGCATAACATTTCTGTTTTCCACGTAACAATACAACCCCCACTAGGTCCTCTGTCATCCTTTTCCAGGATCTGTACTCTCCCCCCCACACCCAAGCCACCCCAGTCTTTTACTTTGGTGCAATACACCAAACATATTATTACATAAAGATAGTTTATACATTCTGCAGCAAAAGGCAATTGTAACATGTGTACAGTGCACCAGGAAATAAATACTACCTTACCCCTCAAAAAAAAAGGAGAATGGGGGCCAGGCGGTAGCACAACGGGTTAAGCGCACATGGTGCGAAGCACAAGGACAAGGACCGGCGTAAGGATCCTGGTTGGAGAATTGGCTCCCCACCTGCAGGGGCGTCACATCATAAGTAGTGAAGCAGGGCTGTAGGTGTCTACCTTTCTCTCTCCCTCTCTGTTTTCCCTTCCTCTCTCCATTTCTCTCTGTCCTATCCAACAACAACAACAAAGGCAACAATAACAACAACAACAGCAAGGGCAACAAAGTGGGAAAGATGGGTTCCAGGAGCAGTGGATTCATAGTGCAGGCAGCAAGCCCCACCAATAAGCCTGGAGGCAGGAAAAAAAAAAAAAACCTAGTTCATCTCACAGATCTGGAGTCAGGAAAGAGTTTAGTTTTATTTCTCAGATTTGAACAAAGAAGCACATAACGTGGAAAGGCTTGATTGGGTGCCACCGTGAGCTAGTTCCTGGGACAGGAGCTTGGAGTCTCATTCAGCTGGGGAGCAGTGCACCGTGCCGTCCACTGTACTTGCGGACATTGAACTTGATTGGAGCACAGTCTAGCAGGGTACTCAGCACCCGCTCAGGCCTCAGGCTCTCAGGGTGTCATGGCGATGTATGAGGATGGAGGAAGGGAAGAAAGTGACAGAGACCACCAGCTTGAAGGTGCTCATCTGGGTACACATGCTGGGAGGATGTCTGCTACAGTCCCCAGCATAGTTCAGTGGCATCCTCCTCCCTACACGTGGCTTCTGTGACCCCGGTAAAAAATACTTGCTCGGATAGTTAAATCTGTTCACAGAGCTTGAAGGAATCATGTTAAGTGACATGAGCCAGAAAGAGAAGGATGAATATGGGATGATCTCACTTATGCACAGAAATTGAGAAATAAGAACAGAAGGGAAAACTCTAAGCAGAACTGGGACTGGCGTTGGTGTGTTGCACCAAAGGAAAAAGACTCACTCTGGGGTGGGGGAGGGGTTCAGGTCCTGGAACAGGATGGCAGAGGAGGACCTAGTGGGGATTGAATTGTTATGTGGAAAACTGAGAGATGTTACACATGTACCAATACTGCATTTTAGTGTTGATTATAAACTATTAATATCCCCAATAAAGAAAAATAAGTTTTTTTCACATAAAATGGACACAACTGGAGGTGATTATTCTTATGAAACACCTGAAGAGGTGAAAGACAACTACTGGGTAGTTTCACTCATATATGAACTCCAGAGAGTTGAAATAAATGGATTAAAGAAAATAATAGGGAGTTGGGTAGTAGCACGGCGGGTTAAGCGCACGGGGCACAAAGTGCAAGGACAGGCGTAAGGACCCCGGTTCAAGCCCCCAGCTCCCCACTTGCAGGGAAGTCGCTTCACCAGTGGTGAAGCAGGTCTGCAGGTGTCTATCTTTCTCTCCCTCTCTCTGTCTTCCCCTCTCTCTCCATTTCTCTCTGTCCTATCCAACAACGACGACAACAATAATAACTACAACAACAATAAAACAACAAGGGCAACAAAAGGGAAAATAAATAAATAAAAAATTTTAAAAAAAGGTTTTAAAAAAAGAAAATAATAGAAGTAAATAGACTGTCTCTAGGATCTTGTTAGGACTATGGTGGTGATTGTTGGGAGGGTGGGGTGACAGAGCTTTGGTGGTGAATGAGGTGTGCAACTGTACCCTGAAATCCTATGACCTTGTAACCCACCATTTTTCACAACTAAAAAGTGGCAAGTAAGTGCGTACATTTGCCCATGGGTCAGCCTAACAACGGCCAGTAGACCCGGACTAGGAAGTGTCATGACGGTCAAAGGTCAGCAGGATCAACTCTGCAGCAGGACAGTGGGGGAAGGGAGGTAGCTCACAGGGAGAGCACATGTCTTGCATGTGATACCCTGGGTTAACCCTCAGTGTGTTTGTGTGTTTGCACATGTACTCACACACACAGTGGGGTGAGAAGCAAGAAATCAGACTCAGTCTTGCCATCACCCATCTTCTTGCAGCAATCACACACACACACACACCCCTCTCTGGATTGCCTGTGGAAGTATAATGTTTCAGAAGAAAAGATCTTTGACATCCTTCAGAACTAATGACTTTGTTTACCCATTGCCTTCCCCCAGATTCCCGTAACTAGCTACTGTAAATTCTTTCCCAAACATGGAATAAAAACCTTTCCTAATGCCTGGCTCCTTCCTCCAGGTGGAACTAATTAGCTATCAAGTCTTGATGTGGGGAAAAAAAGAATTCCATGCTCATGTTATATTTGTTAAAAACACATTTCCATAGAGGCACACACATCTGTCTTTGTGCTTGCACTGGAAGATACTTCTGCTGACAGCTCCTTGGAAAAACCAGAAAGCGGGAGTCCTCTTTTCCAGCACTCACCTCACTCAGGAGGGAAGTTCTGTGAGTGTTATCAGACCGAGCGAGCGGTGCTGGTGTGTGTCTCTCCCTCTTCATTTACAAGGTGCTTCCCACACATTATGTCAGCGGATCCTCAACCAGCTGTGTGAGGTAGGTCGTGTGGGTATAATCCTTACCAACTTATTAGTGCAGCCCGTGAGCTTCAGAGAGATGGAGGGATCAGGCCAAGATCACACAGAGGTTGCTGGGAATGTTATGCCACCTCCAAGGTGTCTTGGTCCCATAACCAAGCTTCCCTGCCCATTATTCAGTCATCCATCCATCCATTCGAAATATATTTACGAAGCATTTCACAAGAGCCAGATGTTGCGTTGGGCTCAGAAATCACAAAGGTGAGTAAGACAACGTTCCTCACCGGTCGATGAGTTGGGACAGATCTATAGAGCGTCGATGGTGATACAGATGCTGCCCTTGGAGAGGAGAAAGCAGCGAGCCCTGCCAGAGTAAACCTCGGGGAAGCAGGTGGTGGAGTAGGATTGATTAGAGAGTGGGCAGAGAGCAATGCAAAGATAAGCAACAGCGTGGGGAGAGGTACCAGGACATGGACGGTCGGCGTGAGCTGGGGACACACATGAACTATACATCTGAGTGACTAAGGGGTCACGTCCGCATGGGGTGGAGTGGAGGACAAGGAGATCCTCAGGGACGGGCTGTCTGAGTGGAGCTGGGGTTGACCCAGTGAGTGACTGGGGACTGAGTACTCACTGCATGGTTGTTCCAGATTTTCCTGCTTAGCTCATGGAGTCTTGGCTTCCTGCTAATACACAGTCACCTACACAGTCCGGTTGCCACCTCCACCTCCTCCCTGCACATATGGTTGATTTGACCCAATTATTCCAGAACGTGTCTCAACTTCGGTATAGCTTCCATAAGAGAGAGGGGGCGAGAGGAGGCGGGGAGAAGGAGATGCTAAAGTAATTCAAGAGTGGCAACCAGAATCTGGCTTCTGAGAGACCCACGGGGGGTTCCCGTTCTCTGGAAGATATCCACCATCTTCTCTGGCAGGAGCTTAGTGGAGATTCACCATGGACTGTCTGAGCACAGGCCCAGGCCTGAATGAGGCAAGTCAGTGACCTTGGGGCCAGGTTGGCAAGGAGTCAGGTGCAGATGGTGGGCAGAAGTGTGTACGTGCTCCCTTCTCTCCTCACAACTTGCTGCTTTGCTCCTCTCTCCATAGGGCAAGGCCAAAGCATTGATGTTTGCCTGGTCAGATACTGACGTTGAGGAGAAAGTCATCCGAACTCAGTGTTTCCAGTCTTAATTTAGAGTAAGCAATAATAACCACCAACTGCGGAGCCAACACGCACTGCCTAGCACTTGCATGGTTCCTGAGGGTTTATCAGTTTCTTCTTTAGGATCTAAGCAGGGGCCTGTGGTGGTGCTGGTATGGTGAAACAGGACACTGAGGCATCAGACCCAAGCTGGGTCTCTTCTGGGCATACTATCATGTGTGGTCACCTGAGATAGGGCCAAATCTACAGGCTGACTAAGCGCTCACCAGCCCTTTGGGTGAACCTTGCTATTCCCCTTTAGCTGTTGAAAAGCAGCCTGGGTTTCACACTGACTGGACATCTCAAGAAAGATGGCCAGCAAAAACAGTAGCTCTCTGGACCACCTTTTTTATTTTTTGAGTGATTGAATATTGGTTTACATAATTACATGTCAATAGGGGTATAATTCCTCACCATTCCCACCACCAGAGTTCTGAATCCCCAGTCCTTCCCTTGCCAGTCACAGCAGTCCTCCTAGGGTGACAGACATGGGTTAACCATCCTCTCTACAGCTATCTGTCTACATTTGTACATATTTTCTGGGCCACCTCTTTTTTTTTTTTTTGAAATATCAATCTATTTATTTATTCCCTTTTGTTGCCTTTATTGTAGTTACTATTGCTGTTGTTATTGATGTCGTCATTATTGGATAGGACAGAGAGAAATGGAGAGAGGAGGGGAAGACAGAGAGGGGGAGAGAAAGACAGACACCTGCAGACCTGCTTCACCGCCTGTGAAGCAACTCCCCTGGAGGTGGGGAGCCGGGGGCTCGAACCGGGATCCTTACGTCAGTTCTTGCACTTTGTGCCACCTGCGCTTAACACATTGCGCTACCTCCAGACTCCTGCTGGGCCACCTCTTTTTTTTTTTTTTTCCTCCAGGGTTATTGCTGGGCTCGGTGCCCTCACCATGAATCCAAAGCTCCTGAAGGCCATTTTCCCCCCTTTTGTTGCCCCTGTTGTTGTATCCTCATTGTGGTTATTACTATTGCCATTGTTGATGTCGTCATTGTTGGATAGGACAGAGAGAAATGGAGAGAGGAGGGGAAGACAGAGAGGGGGAGAGAAAGATAGACACCTGCAGACCTGCTTCACCACCTGTGAAGCGACTCCCCTGCAGGTGGGGAGCCGGGGGCTCAAACCGGGATCCTTACGTCGGTTCTTGCACTTTGTGCCACCTGCGCTTAACCCACTGCGCTACTGCCCGACCCCCACTGGGCCACCTCTTTATGGGCAGCAAAAACCACATCGTTAGAGGAATGTGATGAGACAGAGCAGGAGGGGAAGCTCGCTCTGTGAGAGCCCCACAAGCAGGGCTCTGCTTTCAGCACAGGGGCACCCCCATTGCTTCACTGAATCCTGACATTAGTCCTCCAGCGTTTTGTCAGTGAAGAAAACAAGGTTCTGAGAGATAAGCTCCTGGGTCCCGGGAGTGTAAGTTGGGGAACTGAGATGAATGCCAGTCTAGCAGCTTTCCCTCGCACTGTGCTGCCTCCGTGCTGGCACTCCCAGGGGTGGCGGCCCTCGAGGGTGGGTGTTGGCCGCTGCTCCCCGACATCCTTCTCTGCCACGGTTACTAACAGCTACAGCATGGACTCACAGCCACTTATTTCAGTGTGCCTTGATCTAGCCATATGTGTGCCCAGCAGGAAATAGGTGCAAGTGTAAGCCAGCCATTGCAATCTCTCCAACTCCACCTCTCTCCTCTTCCGAGGACGCTGACAGATCTCTGTAAGGGCACAGTGAGAAGGCAAAGAAATGAGTCACCGTAGTTTCTCTGTCGGCTAGTGGTGACTCCCAAACCGATCTGCGTAAAGAACATGCCCTTGTCTCCATCTAGACGCCTAGGGTACTGTTGTGCCCCTCTTACAGGATCCCAGGTCACTCCCAGAAGTCTGCTGCCAACCCCGCTCACTGTCTCTCTTCCCAGATGACAAGGTAAGTGGCCCCATATGCGTCTCCCTTCCCTGTTCAGAAGCAGTAATTTGCACACAGAGCTGGAGTGTGTAATCTCTCCAAACTGTGCATGTATTTCACATAGATGAGACCGCGAGACATAATGACCTCATCCTAGATTTCTTGTCCAGGTGTCTGCAGGATATTGTCAAGTGTTCTCTAGAGAAAAGGGAGTCCTCTTAGGCTTCTATTGCTCTGAGATTCCCTTTCTTCTCTGGACTGCCAATGCCTATCTGTCTAATTTCTTGCTTCTCAAAGTGTAGGTCACAGCCCACTTGCTCTGCTGCCACGGGGGAGGTGGTTGACACAAGGTCAAGTCCTACCTTGGACATGAGTCAGACTTGGCATTTACTTTTTCTCTCCCCCGCCCTGGGCATTGCTCAACTCAACTCTGGCTGGTGGTGCAGGGAATTAAGACTGGGGCTTTGGAGCCTCAGGCTTGACGGTCTGCGTAACCATTAAGCTATCTCTTCAGCAGGTTCTAAAAAAAGAGCTGTTCCTAACTATTCATAAAAGTTCAGTCTCAAGGGAGTCAGGCGGTAGCACAGCAGGTTAAGCGCATGTGGCGTGAAGTGCAAGGACCAGTGTTAACGATCCCAGTTTGAGCCCCCAGCTCCCCACCTATAGGAGAGTCGCTTCACAGGCCGTGAAGCAGGTCTGCAGGTGTCTATCTTTCTCTCCCTGTCTTTGTCTCCCCTCCTCTCTCGATTTCTCTCTGTCCTATCCAATGACAGCAACAGCAACAACAATAATAATAACCACGACAATGATAAAACAACAAGGGCAACAAAAGGGGAAAAATGTTCTCCAGGAGCAGTGGGATCATGGTGTAGGCACCATGTATTGCCCCGGCAATAACCCTGGAGGCAAAAAAAAAAAAGTTCAATCTCAAATCTCCATCATCTCCTAGAAGTCTAGTCTAATGAAGGATTGGATGGTGGTTAAGTACTCAAAAGTACTGTGGAGTGTGTCTGTCCCTAAATCATCTAGAACAAGTTATTTGAATGTAAGTTGGAGAGATGAGAAACATTTTCATAGTTCAATATTTACTAAATCTGTCTTACAAATAAAGTCAAGTTATGGGTCTTGGCTGTTGGGGAGCTCTGTGTTGAGCAGGTCTGGACTGACTTGGGTTTAGTGGGAGCAAGTTATGATAAAATACAGGTGTTTGTCTTGGACCCCAACGACAGGTGGAGTAGTGAGTCACTTGTATGCCGCCTGTTTCCTCTCCATGCTCTAGGCACTCTGATTCCCTGGCCCTCATTCTGGTCTCTATTTCTTGGTGGTTTCCCTAGTCAGTACCTGGCATGGGCACCTTCTAGTAACTTCTGGGACCAAGAACTACCTGACAGAAGACTCAGCCATTGGGATAAGATCTAAATCTGACACCTGCTCTCTTCCCTGTAGACAATGATCCCTTGTCTGGCCCTTCTATCGCACCCGGACAGCTACATTTCCATAGTGAGTGTGACCCTGACATGGGACCCCCTGCTATATTTGGTCCACCTTTCTCCTTGCAAGGCATGGCGGAGCCGTGATCTTCTCACCCCAAGTTTAGGGACTTCTAAATCAGTCACAGGAGCAGTCTCGTGCAGTTTACTCCTTAACAGTTTGCTCTAGGGGGACCGAGCCGTAGCGCAGCGGGTAAAACACACATGGTGCAAAGTGCAAGGACCGGCAGAAGGATACCAGTTTGAGCCCCTGGCTCCCCATCTTGCAGGGGAGTCGCTTCACAGGCAGTGAAGCAGGTCTGCAGGTGTCTGTCTTTCTCTCCCCCTCTCTGTCTTCCCTTCTTCTCTCCATTTCTCTCTGTCCTATCTAAATATGATGACATCAACAATAATAATAACTATAACAGTAAAACAAGGGCAACAAAAAGGAATACACACACACACACACACATATATATATATCCCAGTGCTCTGATCACATACATGTTCAAAGCTTCAGGCACAAACACAGTCAGCCTTGGCTTTCATGCACCCTGTTCTTCCTACAGCTTAACAAGTGGGAGAATGAAAGCTTATAGCCTAACATTTCATTCGTGCTGATTCCTGAGGTTAAGTCAAAAGAACCCAGAGGTCAGCACTGGGCCCAAGGACAGCTGCTTGTTTTTGTATCCCTCGTCGTGACCTCTGCCAGCTGCCCCAACTCTTACATATCTGCCTTAATAACTCTCTTATTTGAAATTAGGCTGAAGTTTTGGCCATAGGACCTCGAGACGCCAGGACCTCTTCTCTACGGCTGCCCTAAGCTCCTGGCCTTTCCATTACCACCTGAAAATGGGAACCTGTATGCAGTGAGTGCTTATTAAGAGCTAGGAATGTTCACTTCCTTTACGTCACACATCATAACAATCACATAATGCAAAGGACATCACCCAGCTTTATAGAGACACGAGGTAACCGTTCCAGAGGTGCACAGCTAGTAAATGAGAGAACGAGCACTCAAACCCAGTCCTACTGGATACATCAACTGGCATGCCAGCTTATTCAAACTGTTTCCAGTGGCATTCGAGCTCCCTGTTACCAAATCCTGACGATACCTGGACTTCTACCAGCCCCCATCACAGCTGACCCACACCCTCCTTCCTGAGACACTCTCTTCTCTTGGCCTCTGAACTCATTCTTCAGTCTCCTTTCCAGAGTCTTCATTTTCTGTTTAACCTCTCACTTCCCAAGTATTAACAGGCCAGAGAGTTAGTAACCAGGTTGGGCACAAGCTTTGCCATGCACATAGTCTGGGTTCAAACACAAGCCCCACAAGAGAGGGAGAATGGCACTAGAGAACTGTCTCTAAGACCTGTGAGAACTCTGGTGGAACTGTACACTGGAATTATATGATCATGTGACATACTATTAAGAACAAATTTAAAAGGGTTGTCTTTGTTTATTCATTTTTTTTACCAGAGCACTGTTCAGCTCTGGTTTATGGTGATGTGGTGAATTGAACCTGGAACTTTTGAGCCTCAGGCATGAGAGACTCTTTGCATAAGCATTATGCTACCTATTTGTTTCCTTAAAAGGATTTTTAAAAAAGATGGCACTGAGGAAAGTGCTGTGATATCTATCTATCTATCTATCATCTATCATCTATCTATATGTCATCTATCATCTATCTATCTATCTATCTATCTATCTATCTATCTATCTATCTATCTATCTATCTAATAGTATCTCCGAAGCAGTTAAATCATGCACACATAAGCCCTGGCTACACACACACACACACACACACACACACACACACACACACACACACACGATTAAAGCTAAGGACTCAGCCTGTTTCATTATAGATTCTATATAAATCCCAGTGTGGAAATTTGTGATAAGGTTTTTTCATGTTCTGTCATAAGATAAACTGCTACTTTACTTTTGGAACAGTGAACTTGAAGGTAAGGAAAGAGAACATAATGGTTATGAAAAACGACTTTCATGCCTGAGACTTGGGGGTCCCAGTTTCAATCCTCAGCACCATCATAAACCAGAGCTGAGCAGAGCTCTTCGTCTGTTCATTTGTTTGTTTGTTTTAATTATTTTGAAATAGTGAATCTGGGACATGAGGCAAGGAGGTTTTGAATTGAAATTGAAGAGAAGATGGAGAAATGGAGTGTGGACTATTCTGTGAGCTATCTCTTCCTCCCTTCCTTCCCACTGCTCCATCTTTCTCTGTTAGACTCCTTCAGTTTGAAAGGTAGCTTGTATGCTAAGCTCCTGGCAGAGAGAATGGAGGGGGAACACTCTGTAGCATAATAAATGGCCCCCACCTGCGGGGGGAAGCTTCACAAGTGGTGAAGCAGGTCTGTAGGTGTCTCTCTTTCTCTCTCCCTGTCTCCCCCTCCTCTCTCAATTTCTCTCTGTCCTATCCAATAAAATGGAAATAATGTCCACCAGGAGCAGTGGCTTTGTAGAGCTGACACTAAGCCCCAGGGATAATCCTGGAGGCAAAAATAAAATAAAATAAAATATAAACCCTTTCTGGTCAGGGATAGATAGCATAATGGTTATGCAAAGAGAGTCTCATGCCTGAGGCTCCAAAGTCCCAGGTTCAATGCCCTGCACCATCACAAGCCAGTGCTGAACAGTGCTCTGGTAGAAAGAAAGAAAGAAAGAAAGGAAAGACTCTTAAAAATAATTTTAAAAAATAAATAAACCCTTTCCACTCCTTCAGAACCCTGTTCCATGGACCACCTTCTTTTCCTTGTCTCCAACCCTTCTTCCCTCCCAAGGGTTTGTCCTCTCCAAGTACGTCTCACCTTTTATTTCACTTCCCTTCACCTTGACCCGACTCTGAGTCACCACTGAGTCTCTTCCCCTCAGCCGCAGTGAGATTCATGAAGCACTTGGCCCTCAGCTGTGTCTCCACGTCCTGCCTCCCACACATACTCAGCCACAGCGATCCGGTTTCTTCCCCTGCTTCTCTGCTGAAACTGCTTTGACAAGACGCAATAGTTCCCTCTGCCACAATCAGTGAGCACTTTCCACCCTTATCTCCCTTGACCCTCTGTGAGAGACTTCTCAGTCAGTCACCCTGTGCTTTAGAAAACACACTTCTGTCTAGGCCACACCACCCTGAACACGCCCAATCTCAGAAGCTAAGCAGGGTCGGGCCTGGTTAGTACTTGGATGGGAGAAAATAGATTTCCTTAGAGTCTCTCTCTCTCTCTCTCTCTCTCTCTCTCTCCCTCTCCCTCTCCCTCTCTCTCTCCCTCTCCTTCTCCCCCCTCTTTTTCCCTCCCTCTCCCTCTCCTTATCTCTCTCTCCCCCTCCCTTTTCTTATCTCTCTCCCTCCCTCTCTCTCCCTCTCTCCCCTTCCCTCTCCCTCTCTCTCTCCCCCTCCCTCTCTCTCCCCTTCCCTCTCCCTCTCTCCCCTTCCCTCTCCCTCTCTCCCCTTCCCTCTCCTCTTTCTCTCTCCCTCCCTCCCTCCCTCTCTCTCCTCTCCTCTTACCTTCTTGGCATCTTATTCTTTTCCATGTACCATCCTTAGCCATGATGACGACAGAGACAGAGAGAAAACATAAATAATGAGAGATAGTCGTGAAACTTGGAGCTCCAGTCAAGTTTCTGACTAAGAAGGTTTACTAACCCAAAGCTTGGTAAATTCAGTGCAGACATGCACGAGGAGCTAGGCATTATCTGGCCAGGTGCTCAAGCAAGCACTGGAGAAAATTCAGCACTGCCTTTCGTCTTTATTCTTATTATTCATTTGCTTGTTTATCTGCCTTCAGGATACAGAGAGAAACTGTAGCGGCACTAGTCCAACCCCTAGGGAGTTTCCCCAGGTGGTGCTGGGGCTTGGACCCAGTTTATCTCTGGGACTAGGTTCCGGCACCACAAATCCACTGACTGCTCCTGGCAGCCATTTTTTCGGTGTTACTGGATAGGACAGACAGAAATTGAGGAAGGAGGGGGAGATGTGGAGAGAGAGAGAGACAGAGAGACACCTGCAGCCCTGCCTCACCTCTCGTGAAGCTTTTCCCCTGCAGGTGAGGACCGGGGGCTTGAACCTGGGTCCTTTGCATTATAACACGTGCACTCAACCAGGTGAGCCACCGCCTGGCCCCCAGTGCCTCTCATCTCCTGATATCATCTTCAAGCGTCCAGAATGTTCCCTGGCAAGGAAGTGTCCAAATTCACAGGAGCAGGGCTGATGGAATAGCTCCCTCATATACTGCACTACTTTGCCCCATGTGTGATCCAGGTTTGAGCTCTGCCCTCACCAGATTACAGGAAACTTCAGTGCTGTGACCCCTTTCACTTTTTATCAGCCTCTGGCTTATTATTATTATTTATTTGAACCATCGAACAGGCCATGGCCAGTGCGCCGCTATGTTCCATCGCTGGGGAGCCAGAGACGACCCGAACTGCCCCTGCAGCTCCAGACAGACTATGACCCACATAGTCAATGACTGCCACCTCTCCAGATTCAAAGGAGGTCTCGAAACTTTACATCAGGCTCAACCTGACGCTGTTGACTGGCTACGGAAGAAGGGCAAACGCTAGAAGAAGAAGAATTTGAACCATACAGTCAGAAATCAAGAGGGATGAGAGAGACAGGGAGACAGAGAGACACCTGCAGCCTTGCTTCACCACCTGGGAAGCTTTTCCCCTGCAGGAGGGGAGCAGGGGCTCAAACCCAGGTCTTTGAGCACTATAATGTGTGCTCTCAACCAGGTGCGCCACCACCAGGGCCCTGTCTGTCTCTGCCTCTCTCCCTCTCTCAAACAAACTCACAGGAACAGCCTAAAAGAAAAGGGGAGCACTGGCAAAAAAAAAAAAAAAAAAAGCCAGTTATCAGTTGTGAAACTTTATTTAGAATTGAGTGCAGAACCAGCTTGGAGAACAGGGAAGTGCAGGCCAGCTGGGAGGTGGACCATCTGGTGAAAGTGCCTCACCATTCAAGGGCTCCCCTGGGGTCAGAGCCCCAGCACCACCTACAGGCATCATGCATAGCCTGGGGAAACTCCCTGGGGGGTGGACTAGTGTCTCTACAGTTTCTCTCTGTCTCTCTCTAGAGGAAACTGGCTGGCCTGGAAGTGACTTACTGGGAAAGCACAAGTGTGTGTCTCTGTTCTAGCAACAGTAGTTGTTTGCTGCTGTTGTCACTTTAACTGATTTACTTTTTCTTTGTTAATCAGAGCACTGCTCAGCTCTGGCTTATGGTGATACAGGGGACTGAGCCTGGGAGCCTCAGGTATGACAGTCTCTTTGCATAACCATCATGCTATCTACCCCTGCCCTTTCTTTACTTTCTCAATTGCCCAGTTATCAATTCTTTGTGTTGAGTACACTCTCTTTGCACATCTGTGCTATAGTTATGGACTGGTTATCCGTCTCCTCCAAATCCATGTACGGAAAGCCTAACCCCATTGTGGAAGCCTCAGGAGGAGGGAAATGTATGATGAGCAGGTCATGAGAGCAGAGTTCCCACACATACAAACCCTCCTTATGAGGGGTTGGCATCCTTATAAAGAGACTCCAGGGCTTCCTTGACACTTCTGCTGGAGATCAGACTCTCAAGGTCCTGGGTAGTGGGGTAGAGAGAAAGGGGGGGGAAGGAGAGAGAGAGACCTACTTCACTGCTTACGAATTTTCCCTGCCCCTACCCTCACCTTCACAGGTGGGGACCAGGGCCTTGAACCTAGGTCCTTGCACATAGTAACATGTATGTTTTATCAGGTACACTATCACTCTGCCCCTCATTTTGTTTTAGAGAGAGAAAGACAAAGACAGAGACAAAGAGATACTAGAGTATTGTTCAGCTCTGACTTATGGTAACGCCAGGGATTGAACTTGGGACCTTGGAGCCTCAATTATGAAAGTCTTTGGTATAACCATTATGCTGTCTCTCTATCCCCATTGTTCTTATAATTTATGTTTTGAATAGAGGGTGAAAAACAGAAAGAGGGACCGGCGTAAGGATCCCAGTTCGAGCCCCCCCAGCTCCCCACCTGTAGGGGAGTCGCTTCACAGGCGGAGAAGCAGGTCTGCAGGTGTCTGTCTTTCTCTCCCCCTCTCTGTCTCCCCCTCCTCTCTCCATTTCTCTCTGTCCTATTCAGCAACGACGACATCAGTAACTATAACACAACGACGACATCAGTAACTACAACAATGTTAAACAACAAGGGCAACAAAAGGGAAAATAAATAAATAAATATAAAAAATGTTTACAAATTTTTAAAAAGAAAGAAAAAGAAAAACAAAGAGATGGAAAGAGGAGGAGAGACACCTGCAACCCTGCTTTACTACTTGCTTCCCCTCTGCAGGTGGGACCAGGGCCTTGCACCTGGCTTGTGTGTGATAACATGCTAAGGCTTCTTCTTCGTAAGCACTCTTGGGGTCCTTCCCTTTACATGTTCAGAGCCGTCTCACTTGATTAGTAACTTTATTAAAACTCTCTTTGAACTCTGTTAAAATAGCACATTCGTTTGGGTTACCTTTCACACTGAAGTTAGACTATTTTTTCCATCTGTTTTCACAAGTAATGCATGATGACTTTCAATAATCTGAACCATTCACATAAACGCTGGGACAAAGGACTGTCAGCTAGAATCACATCACTCCGAGGCGACCGCAGTTAAACACGGCCACCCGTTTTTTCTCGTTCCTCCTCACGCATTCATGGACACACACATAAGATGTGTGCCTTCCTGAGTCAGAACCTGCCATGATTTTTTTTTTTTATCACTGTCCATTCCTTCTCCCTCCACCTCCCCACCCACCATCCTCACCCCCGCAAATCCTTCTTCCACAGCAGGGCCGGAGGTTTGCTTTCTCTGCCCCTGTGCCAGCTACACACGTCACTGTCTGAGCCAGCTACCCCTGGCCTTTGTTGCACAGAGTGAGATCACCTGCTTCCTTGTAGCTTTTCTCGGCAGGGAATGTGGGAGGATTCCAGGCCTCTCCGACAGTTGTGGGTGCAGCCCACAAGGTGATGCTTGTGGTGGAATTCTGACGTCCAGGCGTGAGGCTCTCATGCTCTCTCCCCGTGACGTGCGACGTGTTAGAGTAAGTCCTCGGGGTCCCTCTTGTGAATTCAGTATGGTTACTGAATACAGCATGGTCAGTTATGCCAGCTTGAAGTCTCTGATCACTGCAGACGCAGAGACACTCTGCTCTGCTCTGGGAAGAGAGTCAGGTACATGGAAGACTGGCAATTTCAGAGGCTGAAGAGTCCATTTTCTTGGGGCGGGTGGAGATGCACCTGGCTGAGCACACACATGTCGTTGCACAAGGACCCAGGGTAGAACCCGCCCCCCCCCCACCTGCGGAGGGAAAGCTTCTAGAGTGGTGAGGCAGGGCTGCAGGTGTCTGTTTTTCTCCCTCTCTATCTCCCCTTACCCTCTCAATATCTGGCTGTCTCTAGTCAATAAATAAGGATGACTAAGAAAATTGCAAAAATAGATTTCATTTTCTTTCTTCTTTAAAGTTTTTCTTTTTAAAAAATATTTATTTAATTATTCCCTTATGTTGCCCTTGTTGTTGGATAGGACAGAGAGAAATGGAGAGAGGAGGGGAAGACTGAGAGGGGGAGAGAAAGACAGACACCTGCAGACCTGCTTCACCGCCTGTGAAGCGACTCCCCTGCAGGTGGGGAGCCGGGGGCTCAAACCAGGATCCTTACACTGGTCTTTGCGCTTTGCGCCACATGCACTTAACCTGTAACCCGCTGTGCTACCACCCGACTCCCTCTTTAAAGTTTTGAACGCTCTCTTTAAAAAAAAAAAAAGTTTCCTTTTGGTCGCCCTTGTTGTTTATTGTTATGTGGGTCTGATGTGTGTTTGAACATGGATGGCTGACCCCCTGGAAGCTCGTCTATCAGTCTCCCCTTGGCCTGCCAGCCTTGTGGTCGAGTGAGATATGGCCAGAGTACGCAGGGGAATTCAAGCCTTCCTATCAGCCTCACCGCATCACCTCACCCCCCCCCCTCCTTCTGGTGGGCTTCGCCTTCCTTCTATTTCTCTTTCCCCGTTCCTGCACCACCATCCACACCTTCTCATTGCCTTGCCCTCTTTTCCCTGATAAGGAGATGTTGGTCTCATTGGCCGGCTGGCTACCTCCCCTGCATGGCTACACCTTTATAAACTTGTAACTGAGACAATAAAGTGTTCCGTCCACCGCCATGGTACACCCTGAGGGTTTGTCGCACCGTGCACTGCCCCGGTAGCTGGAAGACCGCTCAGCGAGCTCACCCCTGCTGCTGCTGGCCTGAGGTTCCCTGCTCTGCATCTAGGCTCTGGTAGCCAACAGACCAGGCTGTGACATGGGAGCAGGGCTGGCGCCTTCCCCCGAGGAACCTGACATCATTGTTCTTCTTCTTATTGTTGTCATTGCTGTCATTGTTGTTGGGTAGGACAGAGAGAAATGGAGAGAGGAGGGGAAGACAGAGAGGGGGAGAGAAAGACAGACACCTGCAGACCTGCTTCACCACCTGTGAAGCGACTCCCCTGCAGGTGCGGAGCCGGGGGCTCGAACTGGAATCCTTACGCTTGTTGAGTTTTGTGCCATATGATTTTAACCCACTGTACTACTGCCCAGCCCCCAATAAATGATTTTTGAAATGAGCCTGAGGCTCAGAGGCTCTAGGTTCAAT
The DNA here is from genome assembly GCF_950295315.1 of Erinaceus europaeus. Classification (NCBI taxonomy): domain Eukaryota; kingdom Metazoa; phylum Chordata; class Mammalia; order Eulipotyphla; family Erinaceidae; genus Erinaceus; species Erinaceus europaeus. The sequence goes on from NC_080171.1 coordinate 4,661,471, forward strand.
CCCGGACACCCCCATTAGCCAGAGCTGAGCTGTGTTTTGACAATTTAATAAGTAAGGCAATAACAGTGACCTTCTTTGTGTGACTGAGTGGATGGGAGACAGGAGCAGGAAAGGGACATTTTTAAATAAAACTTTTGTTTATTTTTATATTTTGAACTAAAGGAAGGTATTATTTACTGGGAAAGTAAGCTTGGGGGAAAAACTGATAAAATCAATAAAAAGTCAAAACCCAATGAACATAAAACATTGACTTGCCTGGATCTGGGTGGTGGTGCACCTGGTTGAGAGCACATGTTATAATGTGCAAGGATCTGGGTTCGAGCCCCTGGTCCCCGCCTGCAGAAGGAAAGCTTTGTGAGTGGTGGAGCAGGGCTGCAGGTGTCTCTCTGCCTCTCTCTCCTCCTCCTCTTCTCTCAATTTCTGTGTGTCTCTACCCAATAAAGATGATAATAAAAAATATTTTTAAAAAACCAAAACATTGATTTCCCATTGTCACTACAATTTAAAAATTTCTTTTCCAAACACAAGTAGAACCTGAAATGGAATTGGCGTATCGCACCAAAGTAAAAGACTCTGGGGTGGGTGGGTGGGGAGAATACAGGTCCAAGAAGGATTCAGAGGACCTAGTGGGGGTTGTATTTTTATATGGGAAACTGGGGAATGTTATGCATGTACAAACTATTGTACTTACTGTTGAATGTAAAACATTCATTCCCCAATTAAAAAGAATTTTTTAAAATAAAAATAAAATAAAAATCTCTTTTCCCATAATTCTTTAAAAAATTTTTTAAAATATTTATTTATTTATTTTAGCTTTTGTTGCCCTTGTTGTTTTATTGTTGTAGTTATTGTTGTTGTACTGATGTCGTTATTGTTGGATAGGACACAGAGAAATGGAGAGAGGAGGGGAAGACAGAGAGGAGGAGAGAAAGAGAGACACCTGCAGACCTGCTTTTATTTTTTAATTTTTTAATATTTATTTATTCCCTTTTGTTGCCCTTGTTTTATTGTTGGAGTTATTACTGTTGTTGCTATTGATGTTGTCATTGTTGGATAGGACAGAGAGAAATGAAGAGAGGAGGGGAAGACAGAGAGGGGGAGAGAAAGACAGACACCGGCAGACCTGCTTCACCGCCTGTGAAGCGACTCCCCTGCAGGTGGGGAGCCAGGGGCTCAAACTGGGACCATAATCCTCCTTTATCCTACTCACTAGACATTAAGAAAATTAAATCATGGGCAGGAGTAGACGGCATAATGGTTCTGCAAAGAGACTCTCATGCCTGAGACACCAAAGTCCCAGGTTCAATTCCCCACCCCACTATAAACCAGAGCTGAGTAGTGCTCTGGTAAAGACATAAATAAATAAATAAAAATACATAATTTTTTTTTTAAAAAAAGAGATTTTCAAAACTTGATTGAGGAAAATGAAATCTATTTTTGTAATTTTCTTAATTATCTTTATTTATTGACGAGAGACAGCCAGAAATTGAGAGGGTAGGGGGGAGATAGAGAGGGAGACCTGGAATCCTCCCACGTGACCTGAAGGAATTTATTTATTTATTTATTTATTTATGCCTTTACCAGAGCACTACTCAGCTCGGGCTTATAGTGGTGTGGGGAATTAAACGTGGTCCCCACACACAGCGGGGAAGCTCCCCAAGTGATGCAACAGGGCTGCAGGTGTCTCTCTTCTCCTCTCGCAATTTTTCCGTTTCTATAAGAAAAAGAGAAGAAAAAAAAAAAAAGGTCATGGTGAAGTTGTACTGAAGGTACCAAGTCCCAGCAATACCTGATGGCAGAGAGAAAAAAATCAAGGGGTCTGGCTGGTGGCATAGCTGCCTGAGTACACACATTACAGTGCGCAAGGACCCAGGTTCAAGTCCCCTAGTCCCCATCTACAAGGGGAAAGCTTCACAAGTGGTGAAGCAGGGCTGCAGGTGTCTCTCTGTCTCTCTCTATCTCCTTCTTTCCTCTTAATTTCTGTCTGTCTCTACCAGGTAAGTAAATAATAAAATAAAAATTAAAAAAAGAAAAGTTTAAAAAAAAAAGAAAAACCCCATAGGACCTTGCCCTCAACTTGGATCAACAATGGTAGAGAATGTTCCATCCTCCGAAGGGAGACTGGACAACATACACTATGCTACACCTGAGGAAGATGGGTCCTGATATTGGGGCAGCTTGGAATGTTCCTGCTCATGACCACAGAATGTGAGCTCAGATCTAGAGGGATGCAGAGGTCACACAGGCTCCTAAGCTGAATATGGGCCCCAGATCACATCAAATCTGTGGGGTTTACAGTCAACAATATTTATACCCCTTTCCCATATTAGGGAGCTACTCTCTTCCCTGATTCAGCTTTCTGGTCCTTTTTCCAGCCATGACATCATCTCCCCAGACAATAACTTGGATCCACCTGCATTTCAGATTTCAGGCTCAGGGAAAAAAAAAAAAAAAAAAAAAAACTAGTACAGTCATGGGCTTTTTGGAATACAACTAAAATAGGCCTACTAACTATCTATAAAACAGAGACCCCTCAACTCTTTATCTGCACTATTCCAGCCTTTAGGTTCATGATTAGTCAACAATTTTTTTTTGGCTCTGTATGTTCACTCTTTTCAGCCACCAGGTTCCAGATGCTAGCAGGATGCCATCCGGACTTCCTCGGGCAAATGACCCCACCAATGTGTCCTGGAGCTCGGATTCCCCAGAGCCCTGCCCTACTAGGGAAAGAGAGAGGCAGGGTGGGAGTATGGATTGACCCTTCAATGCCCATTCAGTAGGGAAGCAATGACAGAAGCCAGACCTTCCACCTTCTGCATCCCACAATGACCCTGGGTCCATACTCCCAGAGGGATAAAGAATAGGAAAGCTGGGAGTCGGGCTGTAGCGCAGCGGGTTAAGCGCCGGTGGCGCTAAGCTCAAGGACCAGCATCAGGATCCCGGTTCGAGCCCCCGGCTCCCCACCTGCAGGGGAGTCGCTTCACAGGCGGTGAAGCAGGTCTGCAGGTGTCTGTCTTTCTCTCCCCCTCTCAGTCTTCCCCTCCTCTCTCCATTTCTCTCTGTCCTATCCAACAACAACGACATCAATAATAACTACAACAATAAAACAACAAGGCCAACAAAAGGGAATAAATAAATAAAATTAAAAAAAAAAAGAATAGGAAAGCTATCAGGGGAGGGGATGGGATACAGAGTTCTGGTGGTGGGAATTGTGTGGAGTCATACCCCTCTTATCCTATGGTTTTTGTCAGTGTTTCCTTTTTATAAATAAAAATTAAAAAAGAAAGAAAAATAAAGGGAACAAAAAACAAACAACAATAACAAAACAGAAATCCTTTAGATTGCACACACCTCTCCCACTGACTTTTGAGTTCAACAAACCTGGCTTGTTCTCCTGAAAGGTTTTTTTTTTTTTTTGTTCCTCCCGCCAGCCGGAACTGATCCTCTGAGTCCTGGAGCACAGCCCAGGCCTGAGCTGTCCCGCCTCCATTCCCACTGCATCTGGATGGCCCCTGGACAGGCTGGGGCTGGTGCAGCTGGGCCTCTCCAGGTGCTTTCTCTCTCTCTCTCTCTGCCGGGTGTCTCCCCTGAGGGCTCAGTGGACAGAGGCAGTCTGTTCCTATGTCTGTTTCCCACCTCTGCCAGGAATGCCCCTTGATAAGCAGGTCCTGTGGTCTGCTTCAAAGAGAGCAGCTGGCCTCGCTGGGTCCTATCCACCTGTTTGTCACTGCCAGGCTCAGAAGGCAGGTGCCAGGAAGCCAAGAGACCTGCTCAGGACACCCTGGCCTACCAGTGACTTAGTCCTCATGCCTGGTCACCTGAGCACTGCTGACCACTCCTGACTGCCCACACCCACCAGGGCTTGGGGATTAGCGGGCTGGCACTGAAGCCTGACTTTAGCATTGGCCAGTTCTTTTTCTTTTTGTTACTGTTTTTATTGGACTGAGACAGAGAGAAATTGAAAGGAGAGGGGGAGATAGAGTAGGAGAGAGACACCTGCAGCCCTGCTTCACCACTTGTGGAAGCTTTCCCCCTGCAGAGAGGGGCGGGGGCAGGGGCTTGAACCTGGGTCCTTGTGCACTGTGATGTGTGCACTTAACCAGGTGCGCCACCACCTGGCCCCAGCACTGGCCAGTTCTTTAACTGAGGGTATGTCCCCAATCTCTCCAACCTTTGATCAGCTGAAAAGCAGACATGATAAGACGTGGCTCATAGTCCCTCACCATTCAGGGCTTGGTTGGTCGTAAGTAGAGGCCATATAAGATTTATTGACTGACTGTTGAGGTGTCACGACTCCACGGCAACTTTGCCGACAGAGACAGACGTAGACAGGTGGACAGAGGACAGGATACCACAGCATCAAAGTCTCCTTCCAGGCTCAAACCTGCGTCACACACGTGACAGAGGTGTGCTGCCCAGGTGAGCTAGCTTGCTGGCCCCGATAGCACTTTAAGGGGTCGTGTGTACACTCTAGGTCGCCTCCCTTGCTCCCAGCACACACGGGGCTCACCAGTTTCTGAGTCTCGACAGGGCTTTGCACAGAGCAGCTGACGTGAGAACCGGAACCCGAAGGGTGACTCGTCAGACAAACAAGGGAGAGGCTGCCAGGACTGGCAGGTGGGACGGTGCTGGGGTTTTCCAGAAACACTGGCTCTTTCCCTATACCTGAGCCTCGCAGGTGGCCTGAGGGGGCGTGAGTGAGAGATAAACTTAGAGAAGTAAAGAGGGGCCAGGACAGTTCAGGGGTTCACGGATAACAAGCTGACTTGGACCTCAGAGGCATCCATGGCTGGGGTCAAACAAAGCTTTAAATTTGAGGCTCTTCTAATTGGAAAAGGGGAGAAGTGGGGTCCTCCAGAGGGCTCCCGCAGGCCCACACTGACTGGCAGGGAGCACCGGAGTTTTGTTTTCAGATGAACTCGTGTGTGTATGTGTGTGTGTGTGTGTGTGTGTGTGTGTGTGTGTGTGTGTGTGCCCCTGCTTGCAAATTTTCTCTGCAAATACCACTGGTTTTCCAGACTCCCCGGGCTACGCTTCCCACTACTAGGAGACTTTCAGATAAAGCTGCTTTCTGATTCACTTGGGAATGGAAGCACTTGGGCACAAACAGCTGCAAATGAGGGAGGTGTTGTCTATTAAGGATAGATTAAGGGTCAAACTAAAAGAATACAAGTGGTCTGGGAGGTGGTGGAGTGGATAAAGCACTGAACTCTCGAGCATAAGGTCCTGAGTTCAATCCCCTGCAGCACATGTACCAGAGTGATTTCTGTCTCTTTCTCTCTCTCTCTCTGTTTGTGTGCCTATCTTCTCCATGAATAAACAAATAAAATAGTTTTTCAGTATCTCTATCTACTGGATAGAGACAGCCAGAATTCAAGAGTGATAGAGAGGGAGAGAGACAGAGAGATACCTGCAGCCCTGCTTCACCACTCGCAAAGCTTTCTCCCTGTAGGTGGGAACTGGGGGCTCGAACCCGGGTCCTTGTGCACTGTAACATATGCACTCAACCAGGTGCGCCACCACCTGGCCACCTCCCAGACCACTGTGCTCATTTTCTTACAGTAGCAATGGGCCCTTAACAGGTGACTCAGGAGCCCAGTTCTTTCCACCTACCCCTGATCTCACTGTTTCCTGGACGGGTACCACTGGGCTGACTCGTGAGAAGTCACAAACGCTCTTCTCCACATTCCTTTGGCTCCAGTGCCCTTGGCGACTGTGAGGCACCTGCCTACATGTCTTGGGGCCACCCTTTGCCTCTGTGGTGACCCCTGGGAGCGCCTATACTGTTGGTATGCATGAGACCCCTTCTGTTTCATTTGGTTTAAATCCCCCCTGCTTAACACTATTCTATTTACATAACCACTGCATTCTATTTATATAACCACTGTTAACAAGCACCACCCTCCCTCCAGGGCATTGGTGGTTCAGTGATAGGATTCTCGCCTGCTCTGCCCCCTCCTTGTCACACTCTGATTTTCACCAGTCACTTTTCTCTCCACCCTCTCTATGTCACATCCTGTTTCCACCCTACTTGGCGAGTATATATAAAGACAGCATTGTGAGTTTTAGGGTACCTTGAGTTTAGCTTAGCTCGGCTTAGATTGTGCTGCGTCCTGCATGAATAAAGAGATACTGCCTACAGCTCAACCATGAGTCCCTGGTCGTCTGTTACCCGCCCGTGAAGCCAGCCCGGCGAAAACACTATACCATTCCGGGGAATTGTGTTGCACTTCCAAAGCACCACTAGGGGGGCCGGGTGGTGGCGCACCAGGTTGAGCGCACATCTTACAGTGGTCAAGGACCCAGGTTCGAGCCCCCAGTCCCCACCTAAGGGGGGAAGGTTTGCGAGTGGTGAAGCAGGGCTGCAGGTGTCTCTCTGTCTCTCTCCCTCTCTATCACCCCCTACCTCTCAGTTTCTGGATATCTCTATCCAATAAATATATATATCAGTGTTTTTTACTGGGGCAGCGGGTGTCAGAGAGCACTGCTTGGGTTGCTGTTCGACCCCCTTGGGGTGCTGCATCAGGGAAAGGCTAGGAAGCTAGGGACCCTCAGGCCACCCCACCTGTCATGGGTCCATCAAAGCTCAGCTCCCTCGGGAACACACCACCACTCTGGCACAGGAGCTTCTGCAAATGCATCCTTTCTGTCCATCTCTCTCTTCCTCTCCCTCTCCCTCTCTCTCCCTCTCTCTGACTAGTGATTTAATATTGATTTACAAAATCACAAAATAAGGGCAGAGGGTAGATAGCATAATGGTTATGCAAAGAGACTCTCGTGCCTGAGGCTCCAAAGTCCCAGGTTTAATCTCCCGCACCACCATAATCCAGAGCTAAGCAGGGCTCTCATAAAAAAAAAAAAAAAAAAAAAAAAAAAACACAAAACAACAGAGTTAATAACTCCACGCCATTCCCACCAGTCAGAATTCTGTGTCCCCAGTCCCTCCACTGGAAGCTACAGCAGTTCTCCCAAGGTTGCTGATAGGGGTCAACAACTATCTATATTTGTGTATATTTGTCCAGACCCTGCTGGAGTTGGAGTTCAGAGCCCTCTGGTCATCTTCCCCCTACCACTTCTCCCCGTCTAGGAGTATGGCTCAAAATTATTTTGGGGGTGCAGAAGGTGGGAGTTGTGGCTTCCCCACTCTCAACAGACACACCCAGTTATAGCTGCAGCCCAGCTAGGGTCACAGGACCCCAGCAGCACCACCAACAACAATACAGAAGAGCATGAATTGTGTGGGTCCCGCTTCCCAGCCCCTATTTCTGGGATGCTGACTCCCTCCACAGTGGACTTGGTGAGCACAGGAGGTCTTGTCATCTCCGTCTCTCAATGGGAGAGTCACTGAGAGGCTTGTCCTCTGATGTGGAGTGTGAGACACACGGCGGGGGGGGGGGGGGGGGGCGCGGCGGCTGTGGGGGTTAAGGGAGAGAGCTGCAGAGGATGGAATCCCATCACCCCACTTCACATCTGTACACTTGTTGGGCATTACGCCAGCTCCCCTGCATTGCTTGTGGTCTATTTACATAATCATTGTTTTGCCTGAGACCCACCCTGCCTGCAGGGTATTAATTTATCCCACAGGTTAAAACCTTCGCAACAGATGCTATGGAAGCTTTCTACCTTCGTGCTCTTTCCTTTTCTCCACCCCCTCTCCTAGCCATTTCCTTTTCCCACTTGCCACTTCTGGTTAAAGAGATATATATAAAGGTGTTGTCTCTGATCAATAAAGGCATTGCATTGCGTTCTCGCTCCACCACGAGTTCCTGGTCTCTCTCCCGCATCGCTGAGTAAGCAGCAGCCCAGGTTGGCTCGGGTCAAGTTCTCTCCAACCCAGAGAGCACGTGCCCGGGAAAAAACACCCCTAGCGCTAGCCCAGCATACACTGAGCAAGATAAGACGACGGGGCCGGGTGGTGGCGCACCTGGCTGAGTGCACATGTTACAGTGCACAAGGACCCAGGTTCGAGCTCCCGGTCTCCACTTGTAGGGGGAAAGCTTCATGAGTGATGAAGCAGGGCTGCAGGTGTCTCTCTGTCTCTCTGTCTCCCCATTCCCTCTTGATTTCTGGCTGTCTCTATCAAATAAATAAATATAATAAAAGAATAAAAAAGAGGGTGCTGGGTTGTGGTGCACCTGGTTAAGTGCGTACATTACAGTGCACAAGGACCCAGGTTCAAGCCCCTGGTCCCCACCTGCAGGGGGAAAGCTTCATGAGTGGTGAATCAGGGCTGCAGGTGTCTCTCTGTCTCTCCTACTTACTCACCCCTCCTCTCTGACTTTATCTAATAGTAAATAAAATTAAAAGATTTAAAATATTTTTAAAAATAGAGAGAAGGGGAGTCGGGCTATAGCGCAGTGGGTTAGCACAGGTGGTGCAAAGCACAAGGACCGGCGTAAGGATCCTGGTTCAAGCCCCCGGCTCCCCACCTGCAGGGGAGTCACTTCACAAGCAGTGAAATAGGTCTGCAGGTGCCTGTCTTTCTCACCCCCTCTGTCTTCGCCTCCTCTCACCATTTCTCTCTGTCCTATGCAACAACGATGACAACAATAATAACTACAACAATAAAACAACAAGGGCAACAAAAGGGGAATTAAAAAAAAAAAGGCATGAGGGGAGTCAGGTGGTAGTGCAGCAGGTTAAGCACACGTGGCACAAAGCGTAAGGATCCCCCGCCTGCAGGGGGCTCACTTCACAGGCAGTGAAGCAGGTCTGCAGGTGTCTGTCTTTCTCTCTCCCTCTCTGTCTTCCCCTCCTCTCTCCATTTCTCTCTGTCCTATCCAACAACGAAGACAGACAACAATAATAACTACAACAATAAAACAACAAGGGCAACAAAAAAGGAATAAATAAATATTTTAAAAAATAGAAGATGTCACATCCAGGTCTGTGTTTCCCCCTAAAGACATGCTTGCCAGCACAGCCCTGTTAGGAGTAAAATGAAGATGGGACAGGGGCTAAATACCATTGCTCCCCGCAACACATGCCTCCCCCAACCTCATCTGCAGGGCTGTTCAGCCCCCGCTCTGCAAGCTGCAGAAGCAGGCGGGGGTGACCCAGCCTCACCTGCCCGCTGCCAGGGGGTAGGGGCCTGCCTGGGGCTGACGGCTGGGAAGAGGAGGGGTCTCCAGCCAGCCGGAGCCCACCCCCACTGATCAGGCCCTGTCCCTGCAGCCGAGCCTCTGCAGGTACTCATCTGCATGATTTGGTTCAATATTCACTTAGCCAAGCTCATTTTCTGGGCTGTCTCGGTGGTCGACAGCTGGGAAGGCTGCAATTACAGCATTACAAGCACGCAGGGAGACCATGCAGCTGCTCAGTGACACGCGGCCTCCCACCCTCGAAGCCCCACCTGGGTTCCTCTTCATCCCTGCAGCTGGAACCCTGCCTGGCCCACCCGTCAGCCAGGTAACCCTCCGGCTACAGCCAACAGTGAAAAGACATAAAGACACTACTGGGGACCCATGTGGAGGCGCACCTGGCTTAGGGCTCACATGACAGCACACAAAAGGACCCTGGTCCAAGCCCCTGGTCCCCACCTGCAGGGGGAAAGCTTCACGAATGGTGAAGCTGGACTGTGGGTGTCTCTCTCTCTGTCTCTCTCCCTACCTTTCCCTCCTCTCTCAATTTCTCTCTGTCTTTATCCAATAATAATTTTTTTTTTTTTTTTTACCTCCAGGGTTATTGCTGGGATTGGTGCCTGCACCATGAATCCACTGCTCCTGGAAGCTATTTTTTTTCCTTTTGTTTCCCTTGTTGTTTATCATTGTTTTTATTATTATTGTTGTCATCGTTGTTGGATAGGACAGAGAGAAACTGAGAGAGGAGGGGAAGACCGAGAGGGGGAGAGAAATATAGACACCTGCAGACCTGCTTCACTGCCTGTGAAGCATCCCCCCTGCAGGTGGGGAGCCAGGGGCTCGAACCGGGATCCATAAGCCAGTCCTTGTGTTTCATGCCATGTACTTTAACCCACTGCGCTACCACCCAGCCACAATTTTTTTTTTAAAAAAAAATTTTTTAAAGGACACTATTGGTCCTGCTTGATTCAACAGCTGACTTCTGCTGGGTGCTTTGAATGTAGACTTTGACCCAAACATGCTGTGCTTAGTCCTTACAGCATCCTGTGGAATCACCTAGGACTGTTTCAGTTTGCTGTTCAAACAAAAACGTGGCTGTCTGAGCCCCATGAGAGTCTTTGCTTTGGGCAGAGCTGGACTCGGGGTGTGAGCTGTGCCTTGGGGACTCGCTCTTGCTCGAGTCGGAGGCTGGCTTCATCCACAAGACCAGAGTTAGCCTCCAGCTGCTGCTGCCACTCCAGCCCTTCTCTCTGAGTCTAGGCAAGCGGTACGTCCCAGGTCCACATGGTCCCGACAGTCACATCATCACGAAGACGTGGGCTGGAGTGGAGCAGTGGTGCACCTGATAGCGTGCTTACATAGAGAGTAAGCTATCAGGGAGAGTAACTGGGTTCAAGCCACAGGTCCCTACCTGCATGGGGGCAGGGTTTCACAAGAGGTGAAGGAAAGAATCTTTCTGTCTCTTTCTTTTTTTTAAAATATTTATTTTTATTTATTCTGTTTTGTTGCCCTTGTTTTATTGTTGTAGTTATTATTGTTGTCGTTGTTGTTGGATAAGACAGAGAGAAATGGAGAGAGGAGGGGAAGACAGTGAGGGTGAGAGAAAGACAGACACCTGCAGACCTGCTTCACCACCTGTGAAGCGACTCCCCTGCAGGTGGGGAGACGGGGGCTCGAACCGGGATCCTTATGCTGGTCCTTGCGCTTTGCACCACCTGCGCTTAACCCACAGCGCTACAGCCCGACTCCCTGTCTCTTTCTTTATTTACCCCTCTGGGGAAGCAGAGCTCCAGGACACATTGGTGGGGTCGTCTGCCCAGGGAAGTCTGATTGGCATCATGCTGGCATCTGGAACCTGGTGGCTGAAAGAAGAGTTAACACATAGAGCCAAACACTTTGTTGACTCATCATGAACCTAAAGGCTGGGATACTGCAGGTGAAGATTTGGGGTCTCCGTTTTTTAAAATAGTTAGTAGGCCTATTTTAGTTATATTCCAAAGGGCCCATGACTATACTAGTTTTTTCTTTTTCTTTCTTTTTTTTTCCTGAGCCTGACATCTGATATGCAGGTGGATGCAAGTTATTTATTGTCTGGGGAGTTGATGTCATGGCTGGAAAAAGGACCAAAAAGCTGGATCAGGGAAGAGAGTAGCTCCCAAATATGGGAAAAGGGTATAAGCCTATATTGACTCACTGTAGACTATTGTGTACTTTTGCTTTCAGGTATATATTTTGCCCTATTTTTTAAAATATTTATTTTATTTATTTATTCATTCCCTTTTGTTGCCCTTGTTGTTTTATTGTTGTAGTTATTATTGTTGTTGTCATTGTTGGATAGGACAGAGAGAAATGGAGAGAGGAGGGGAAGACAGAGAGGAGGAGAGAAAGACAGACACCTGCAGACCTGCTTCACCGCCTGTGAAGCAACTCCCCTGCAGGTGAGGAGCCAGGGTTCGAACCGGGATCCTTATGCCGGTCCTTGTGCTTTGCGCCACCTGCGCTTAACCTGCTGCGCTACCGCCCGACTCCCATTTTGCCCTATTTTATGGATATGTCCTATCTCATGGGACCTGGTCTATATCTATGCTCGGGGGCTTTGTTGGGAAGTGAACCAGCCGAAATGGAATTAGAGGATCCTGTGAGAAAGGAGAGGTCTCACCAGAGTAATGAGGCTGAAGGGCTGACCTTCCACGCCTGACGTCTCTGGTCAGTCTGCTCTTCCTCCTCATGCCCGCAGTACCCCCCTCACAAACATACATCGTGACCCAAGGAATACCTCCCTCTCTCTCTGCGCTCTCCTCACCTTCCTTCCTCGTGGCCCAAACACTCTGTTTATTACTCTCTCTAGGGCATGAAATAAGTTTCTTTTATTCAAACAGTTTATTTATTTATTTATTATTGGCTAGAAACAGAGAGAAACTGAGAAGAGAGGGGGGAAGACAGAGAGGGAGAGAGACAGAGAGACACCAGTAGCCCCGCTTCACCACTCGTGAAGCTTTCCCCCTACAGGTGGGGACCAGGGGCTCGAACCTGGGTCTTTGTGCCCTGTAATGTGTGCGCTCAGCCAGCTGCTCCACCGCCTGGCCCCTAGCCACTGAATAAAATTCTCCGTGGGATCCAAGAACTCAGGCATTGGAGTTATTCACGTGCGAGCCTCCCCCGGCTTGCTCTGCCCACTGAGCACACCTCTATGCGCCCGGAGTGGCCGCTCTGTGCCCCCACTTTACAGGCTGTGGGGAAGCTGCCCCTGCCGGGCTAGCTTCGCGGGCGGGAGAGAGACGACCAGGAACTCATGGCTGAGTGGGAACGCAATATGCCCTCATTTATTGATCAGATACATCGCCTTTTAAGCATGTCTTCACTGGAAGTGGCAAGGGGAAAGGAAATGACTAAGAGAGGGGGCGGAGCAAAAAAAGAGCGAGAACAGAATATAGGAAGCTTCCATCAAACCAGTGGGGATTAAACCAACACCCTGCAGGCAGGGCGGGTCTCAGGGAAGACAGTGACTATGTAAATAGACCACAGCATCAAGCAATGCAGGGGGCCTGACGTGATGACCTGCCGGGATAGCCGGAGGGGGCTTCTTCCCGAGCAAGTGCTCTCCGGGTTGGAGAGAACTCAACTGGAGCCGACCTAGGCTGCTGCGTGGGAGAGGGATCAGGAACTCGTGCAGAGCAAGCAAGCGTCACAGGAGAGAGACTCTGGAACTCTCAGACCGGGAAGGCAATCCCATTTGTGTTTAATCAGAAGAGAAGCTGTATTTATACTCGCCAAGTAGAGTGGAAACAGGGTGTGGTGTAGAGAGGGGGAGCAAAAAGACAGTGTGAACCAGTGGGATTAAACCAATGCCCTGCAGGCAGGGCGGTTCTTAGGTAACTGTGGTTATGTAAACAGACCTCAGCGTTAAGCAGGGGGAAGCTGGTGTACTGCCCAACAATGACCAGCACGGATAGAAACAGAAGGATTCTTAGAATTCTTTAATTCTAAGAATTCTTTAGAAGCAGAATTAGCCAAAGGAGAAATGATGACCAACACACCCCTTCACAGCTCCTCGACTTTCTCACACAGAAGGAGCCTGGCCTGTCTGGATCATCTCAGAGAAAGTCGGCCCCAACCCCAACGTTGTCATCTCTTAGTGACTTGTCACTCCACCTGTGGGCCTGCAGGAGGATACAGCCACTGCTGGAGCAGGGATCAGCTTAAGGATCCCGGTTCGAGCCCCCGGCTCCCCACCTGCAGGGGAGTCGCTTCACAGGCGGCGAAGCAGGTCTGCAGGTGTCTGTCTTTCTCTCCCCCATCAGAAATCCTCTTTCAATTTCTGTTCTGTCAAAATAAAAATAAAAAAGAAAAAAGAAAAAAGATGGCCACCAGGAGCAGTGGCTTCATAGTGCCGGCACCAAGCCCCAGCAATAACCCTGGAGGCAAAAAAGGAAGAAAGAACAAGAGAAGGAAGGAAAAAAAGGAGTGAAAGGGACGCAGTTCTGACTTTGGCTTTTTCTACTGTCTGGTACCTCACTGACAAGCTTAGACAAAGCCAACTGGCAAAGAACTCTATGAAATGTACTTCTCATAGACACCCCTGTCATGCAAGAGAGAGAAAGGCACGGGTGGGGGTCTGCACACGTATTCATTCACTGACAGACTCCGTGAGGGTAGGACTTACTGTGTTCACCGCTAGCACTCAGATGTGTCTGAACACAAGAAGCTGTTGGCAGAAACTGACTGACTGAGGGGCCAGGCTGAGGCCCACTTGGCTAAGCGCACACGTTAATAGTGCGCAAGAACCCAGGTTTGGGCCTCTGGCCCCCACCTGCAGGGGGGGAAGCTTCATGAGTGGTGATGCAGGGCTGCAGGGCTGTCTGTCTGTCTGCCTATCTATCTATCCAATCATTTATATACCTTCTCTTCCTTCAATTTCTGTCTGTCTCTATCCGATAATAAATAAATGATTTTTAAATTTTTTTAAAGATTTTTTAAAATATTTATTTATCCCCTTTTGTTGCCTTTGCTGTTTTATTGTTGTAGTTATTGTTGTTGTTGTTGATGTCGTCGTTGGATAGGACAGAGAGAAAGAGAGAGAGGAGGGGAAGACAGAGAGGGGGAGAGAGAGACAGACACCTGCAGACCTGCTTCACCACCTGTGAAGCGACTCCCCTGCAGGTGGGGAGCCGGGGGCTCGAACCAGGATCCTTATGTCGGTCCTTGCGCTTCGCACCACACTACCACCCATGATTTTTTAAAAAAGAAATTGACTGTTTGAGGCGGGTTCCTGTGACATAGGGTATGGAACATATTTGCAGCTTGGTTTTGGTCAGTTAAGGGGACTCAAAGTAGCCACCCCAGTTGGGTTGTGGCGGTTAGAAGAAAGTGCACATGCACACGAGCCAGCTCAGAGTCAGCACAGACTCGGGAGTCTGTGAAGCGCTGCAGGATGTGTCTGCCTCCCGGTGGCATCTGGACAGTGTCAGCAAGTCAGTCAGTTGGGCTTTTAGGCTCGCCTGTGGTAGCAAGCAGCAAAGAGGACAGAGTCGCTCAGTGTCTACACTCCAGCCCAAGCACCCCTGCTCGCTCAGTCCCGAGCCAAAGCCATGATGTGGTTTACGGGGGAGGCGGAGTGGCAGGTGGCGTGGGATTCTGCAGGACCGTGCACCCTGATCTCAGTTTCTGCACACAGTGTGCCTGTCTACACAGACTCCCTTCAGCGGCTCATGCCAGGAGCGTAGCATCACACATTTGCTCACCACCACCACCACCACCAGGAAGGCCTCCAAGTGCTGGGCACTGGCCCCTGTGAGCACTAGGCCAGTGTGAAGGACACCAGGACAGCCTGTCTGATGAATTCCTCGTATGAACTCAAAAGACACCAGCAGCCAAAAGAGAGCAAGTCAAGACCGCTTTTAAATTTATTCTTTTATCAGAAAGAGACGGAGAAAAACTGAGAGGTAAGGGGGAGACAGAGAGGGTAGGAGAGAGACAGACACCTGCAGCCCTGCTTCACCGCTTGTGAAGCTTCCCTCCCGCAAGGGGAAGGGGAAGCAGGGCTTGAACCTAGTTCCTTGTGCATGGTAACGTGTGCTCTCGACTGAGTATACCACCACATGGGCCCAAGACTTTTTATTTTATCATTTTTTAAAATATTTATTTTATTTATTTATTCCCTTTTGTTGCCCTTGTTGTTTTATTGTTGTAGTTATTATTGTTGTTGTCGTTGTTGGATAGGACAGGGAGAAATGGAGAGAGGAGGGGAAGACAGAGAGGGGGAGAGAAAGATAGACACCTGCAGACCTGCTTCACCGCCTGTGAAGCGACTCCCCTGCAGGTGGGGAGCCGGGGGCTCAAACTGCAGGATCCTTACCCTGTGCCTCACGCCCTGTGCCTTAACCTGCTGTGCCACCACTTGCCCCTATCTACTGATTCTTGAGAGTTCTCCTCTCATATACCAAACCGTCAGCATCAGGATTTCAGTTTTCTTCCACTGGTTTTCTGTGCCTTGTGCTACCTCTTCGGCTGTGGATTCATAACGTCTTAACAACTGGAACACACGTTAAATGTAAATGATAATTATTTCACTGCAGAGAAGTTTCCCCCACACCCCCAGGCTCAGAAAATTTCAGTGAGCTAAGATCACATGGCTAATAATTGACTGCACCAGGATTTGAACCCACGGTAGTGTTTCTTCAAGGAGTGGGCTCTCTCTACCCCAGCCAGCTCTGAAAGCAGTCTCCTTGTCAGGAAGGTGAAGGGGTGGTCAGGATAGTATTTTGGTGTCAAGTCCCATCCCAGGAGGAACTGACATTTTATTCTGACATCTGGCACCAGAGGCAGACACTATGTTCAGTTGCTGTCTTCCCCAAGAGCTCCCAGCATGGCACAGGGAACCCAGCGTGAGCTCAGAGCCCAGAGCCACAGCCCCGCCACCTTTGAGGGCTTAGCGCTCCTGTGCTGTGGCTGTGAGGACTGACTCAGATGCCACATAATTACCTTTATCTTCTCAAAAATAAATCCGACCACATCTGTCTCTGCTGCGAAAAACACAAACAGATGACACATACCCCTCCCTCCCTCCCTGCCCACCAGGAGAAACAAAACCTTCAGACTCTAGTGAAGCAATGGCTGCAGGCTCTTTTGTTTCTTTTTCTTTCTTTCCTTTAACTTTTTTATCTTCATTTACTGGATAGAGACAGACAGAAATCAAAGGGAAGGGAATGATAGAGAACGAGAGACAGAGGCACCAGCAACACTGCTTCACCACTTGCAAGGTATTTTCTTGTGCACTGTAACATGTGCGCTCAGCCAGGTGCACCACCACCTGGCCCCCTCTTTTGTTTCTATAGAGTTAATAAGCCTCTCTCTCTTTTTTTCTTTCTTCCTTTCTTTCCTATAATACACTCATATAAAGAACCTCGAATGCTTCCATTAACAAAACACTGAAGTTTCGTACTAGAGGTGGCTTGTTCTAACTACTACTGCTACCTGGCAGGTGCTAAGTTAGCATCATGCCCGAAGTGGAGCGGGCCCGAGACCTTTCTGTGAACACACCCAGCGGCCAGACCACTGGGGCTCAGGTGTGAGAATCTGAGGTGGCACTGTAGCGCCTTGAAGAGACGCCCATCTTACCTCCACCGCCACCCTCCTAGAACAATGTTCGATCTACACCGAATCTCATCTTTCTCAAGTTCTCTTTGGCACCTGTGCCTTTGCAAAAAGATGTCCCCTCAGTGGGGAAGGCCTTCTAGCCCGTAAACCTTGTTGTTTGCAATCCAACCCATGCAGCTCAGATCACATATCCCCCGATCTTTTAAGTCTTCCTTGATGTCTTGTCAGCTCCCCTGTGAGTTCCATCTTTGTGTGAATTATACATTCTTTAGAAGCAGAATCCTGGTATAATACAATTATTTAGGGCAATGTTTGGGCCATTGGTTTTCACAGCTGCTATCAGTCACCTGAGCCTTGAAACGGATAGGTTTAGTGTGTGTGTGTGTCTAGAGAGTTGTAGGCTTTGAGAATGCACCAAAGAAAATGCTATAACGGGTCACTAAAAATAAGTCACTTAGGGACTGTGTGAGCAACATAGGTTCAAGCCTGGCCCCCACAGCATCAAAGGAAGCTTTGTGATCTTTCTTTCTCTAAAAATAAAAAAGGAAGAAAGAATAAGTAATAGCCCTGCTCTGAAAGAGTTAAGAGTCTAAAGTATCTTGTAGTTTAAAAAAAAAAAAAAAAAAAGGAAGAAATAAAAACACCAAAGTTTATGTCGCAGGCAAGTATGGGTCTGTGGCAGTCCGCTGGTCCAGCTGGGGGGTCATGGGAGGATCTGCCCAGAGTGTGTGTGTCAGGGGTGTGACAGAGTCTCTCACTCTCTCCTTTGTGTCCAGGGTTATCGTTATCGTTATCATTGGGACTCAGTGCTGACAACACAAGTCCACTGCTCCTGGCGGCCATTTTCCCCCCATTTTATTGAGTAAGACAGAAATCGAAAGGGGAGGGGGAGAGAGGGAGAAAGATAGAATCCTGCAGACCTGCTTCACTACTTGTGACGCTTCCCCCCTACAGATAGAGTGGGGGACTTGAACCTGGATCCTGGCGCTTAGTACTATGTGCCTTAACCAGGTGTGCCATTGCCCGCACCCCCACCCCCGGGGCAGATTCTCTGTTCTGTGGAGATCATAGGAGGCCACTGTCCTGAGGCGAGTGTATATGGCGGAGATTAAAGTGACCCTTGTTCAGTGCGGGACGTGATGGGAGACTCTTTGCCCAGCACGGCGGGGGGTGGGGGGGGAGCAATTCTCAGCTGAGGCCAGTCCAGAGAGAACCTGGTCCTAGGACAAGGTCAAGAGCTTGGGTTTTTCTCCTGGGCCCTCAGAACTGACCCAGGGACAGTTCTGTGCGGGAGGGATTCCGAGCTCAGGGTGAGAAATTCTAAGCGTCAGGGTCTTGTGCAAATTCCCCTGGTATGCACACTCACAGAGAGAGCTACAGATGATCCAGTGTGTGGAAACACAAAGGAAGAGCTGCTGAAGGTTGCCAGAGCATTCCCGGCCGTTCGAAAGAGCCGGTTCCCTCTTCTTATAACTCGCCTCCTGTCCTGGGGGCTGCGGGGCCTCTGGCAGTCTTCATGGCCCAGGTGAGAGGCACGACTTCAGCTGTACGGCGGCATGTGGCCTGGGCAGGGCCCGGCCGTGGGGAGTAAGAGTTGCAGCTCGTGACACAGCCTAGGAGGGGCCACCAGCCGGAGGATTCTCCTGTGGCCTCTTCTCTCCTTCAAACGATTTTTGTTGTCTCTAAGCTTCGCCGCTGCAGGTTTTTTCTCTTTTTTAATTATCTTTACTCATTTATTGGATAGAGACAGCCAGAAATTGAGAGGGGAGGGGGAGAGAGGAAAAGAGACAGAGAGACACCTGCAGGCCTGCTTCACCACTCGCAAAGCTCCCCCCCCACAACCCCGCAAGTGGAAACCAGGGCCTCGAACCCGAGTCCTCGCGCATTGTAACATGTGCGCTCGACCAGGTGCGCCACCACCCGGCCCCCGACTCCAGGCTTCTTCAAGTGATGCAACAGACAGAGGTGGAGACAAAGAGTGAAAGGGGGTCACAGCACGGGAGCTTCTGGGACAAATGACAAAGCAGCGACCACCCGCGTGAGTTATTTTGCCAGCCCTGGGTGGATCTTGAAGGAGGAAAGGTTGATTCTTCTAAAGAAAGGCTGTGTTCCACCCCTACTGCGACCCCACTCACAGTCACAGAAACCGCGAGGAGGACAAGGGGAAGAAACCAGAGCTCCAGATCCTACAAACTCCCCCACCCCACCTCCCAAGCATACCACCAGAGGGAAAGGTCCAAGGCCACTTGGAATACAGAAACCCCATCTTTCCAGCCTTAAGACTTGTGTAGATAGCCCCGCCCCACTAGGGAAGGAGAGAGAGAGGCAGGCTGGGAGTGTGGATCCACCTGCCAACACCCATGTTCAGCAGGGCAGCAATGACAGAAGCCAGACCTTCCACCTTCTGCTCCCCACAGTGACCCTGGGTCCATATTCCCAGAGGGATAAAGAACAGGAAAGCTATCAGGGGAGGGGATGGGATACGGAGTTCTGGGGTTGGGAATTTGTACCCCTCTTATCCTAGGGTCTTGTTGGTGTTTCCATTTTTTTTTAATTTAATATTTATTTTATTTATTTATTCCCTTTTGTTGCCCTTGTTTTATTGTTGTAGTTATTATTGTTGTTGTCGTTGTTGGATAGGACAGAGAGAAATGGAGAGAGGGAGGGGAAGACAGAGAGGAGGAGAGAAAGACAGACACCTGCAGACCTGCTTCACCACCTGTGAAGCGACTCCCCTGCAGGTGGGGAGCCGGGGTTCGAACAGGGATCCTTATGCCGGTCCTTGTGTTTTGCGCCACCTGCGCTTAGCCCGCTGCGCTACTGCCCGACTCCCTGGTGTTTCCATTTTATAAATAAAAATTTAAAAAAAAAACAACTTGTGTAGGCAGAAATTGCCGTCAAAGTGGTCTGGGGGGCGGGTAGTAGAGAGAGCAGGGATTATACACTCTCTCGTGCCTGAGGCTCCCCGAGTGGATGAAGCACGGCTCTCACAAGGATGATGTCGAGTGCTACCCTCAGCAGCACATGTACCAGAGTGACATCTGGTTCTTTCTTATTAATAAACTATAATAAAAAGAAGGGGCCAGGCAGTGGCTCACCTGGCTAAGCGCTCACATCACAGTGCACAAGGACCCAGGTTCGAGCCCCTGGTCCCCACCTGCAGGGGAAAAAGCTTCACGAGTGGTGAAGCAGGGCTGCGGTGTCTGTCTCTTTCCCTATCTGTATTCCCCCCTCCCTTTCAGTCTCTATCCAATAATAAACAAAAGAAAAAATATTTTTTTTAAAAAAAGGAATTGGGTGGACTTAGAGATGGTGCAGTGGATAGAGCACTGCACCCTCAAGCAGGAGGTCCTGAGTTCAGTCCCCAGCAGCACACATACCAGACTGCTGTATGCTCTCTCTCCCTCCTTTCTCTTGAGTAAATAAAATCTTTAAAAAATTGGCACGGGGGGTGGTGGCACAGCGGGTGGTGGCACAGCGGGTTAAGCACATGTGGTGCAAAGCGCAAGGACCGACTAAGGATCCCGGTTCCAGCCCCCCCGGCTCCCCACCTGTAGGGGAGTCGCTTCACAGGCGGTGAAGCAGGTCTGCAAGTGTCTGTCTTTCTCTCCCCCTCTCTGTCTTCCCCTCCTCTCTCCATTTCTCTCTGTCCTATCCAACAACGAACAACATCAACAATGGTAATAATAATAACCACAACAAGGCTACAATGACAACAAAAGGGGGGAAAATGGCCTCCAGGAGCGGTGGATTCATGGTGCAGGCACCGAGCCCAGCAATAACCCTGGAGGGAAGGGGAAAAAAAATGGCACAAAATAGCAGATGGAAGCGGAGGTAAGCCAGGGCCTCGTGGAGTGCCCTCCTTGCCCGCCTACTCGGAAGTCTGCATGCCATTGGCCCCAAACCTTGTTTTTCTCATCTGTGGCAGTTGTGAGTCCTCTCAATTCTCTTCTCCTCCCTTCTTTTCTGCATTGCCTGCCAAGGGCTGGTGTGGGCTGGGTCTCTTTTCCTTTCAGGGTTAATGCAGACACTTGAGTCAGCCTTTTTTTTTTAGATTTTATTTATTCATGAGAAATGATAAAAGAACCAGGCATCACTCTAGTACATGTGCTACTGGGGATTCAACCCAGGAACCCATGCTTGAGAGTCCAAAGCCTCATTCACCGTGCCACCTCCTGGACCATACTGTCTTTTTAAATTAGTGATATAATTAACAAAATTATAAGAGGGGTACAATTGCATACAATTCCCACCACCAGAGTTCCCACCCCCCACTGGAAGCTTGCTTATTCTTTATCCCTCTGGGAGGATGAACCAAACTTCTCTATGGGGAGCAGAAGGTGAAAAGTCTGGCTTCTGTAGTTGCTTCTCCACTGGACATGGGTGTTGGCAGGTGGATCCACACCCCCAGCCTGTCTCTGTCTCTCCCTAGTGGGGCAGGGCTCTGGGGAGAGGAGGCTCCAGGACACTTGGATGGGGTCATCTTGGAACTTTTTTTTTTTTTAAATCAAAGCACTGCTCAGCTCTAGTTTATGGTGGTGCGGAAGATTGAACCTGGGACTTTGAAGCCTCAGGCATGAGTCTGTTTGCATAACCATTATGCTACGTACCCCTGCCCCTGAGTTTCCTAGACCAGCATCATCTTCCCCCACCCTCACCCCCCAACTACATTTCCCAGGGGCAGCTTCCTGTGCCGCTGCCACTCCCTGGGTCCACGTCTGAAAGGCAGCAGGGCTCCCCACACACACACACTGGGGACGAGCCAGGGCACCCAGGTGCGTTTCCAGCTTACTCACCCAGCCTGTTCTCCGCCAGGCCCTGCAGCCCCCCATCCGCCACTGAGCTCAGTTCACTTTTCCAGATCACTAGTCAAGATCTCAAAAGTTTCCCTAGCTGGTCCCAGGTGCCAGGTCCCGACTGCCAGCGGCAAAGCTTTCCTTTGACACAATGTCCACAAACACGCGTGCAGATGTTTACAAGTATGTCCGCTACACGCTCAGAGACTAGAAAGAGACGTTCTCTGCTGGGTGCTAGGCAAGAAAGCCTTCCCGGCATGACACTAAAGTGGACTTTTAACAACTACCCGGGCCCTGCTCAGCTGTGGCTAATGGTGGTGCAGGGGATTGAACCTGGGTCTTGGGAGTCTCAGGCAGGAGTCACTTTGCATAGCCATTATGCTATCTACCCCTGGCCTATTTATTTTTTGTCACCCGGTTTTTTTTACAGGGGCTTGGTGCTTGCACAGTAAATCCACTACTTCTGGCATTTCTTCCCATTATCTTTCTTGATAGGAAAAGCAAGAAATTGAGAGGGGAGATAGGTGGAGGCAAACACCTGCAGTCCTGATTCACCACCCATGAAACCCCCCCTCCCCCGGCACAGGAGAGTGGAGGCCTGAACCCAGGTCCTTGCGCTTAACTAGGTGCACCACCGTCCCCCCAAACAGGCTTTAAAGGTTGAATAGAGGTGCATGAGAAACCTGGGGGGGGGAGAGGGGAGTGGTGGAGCATCTGGTTAAGTGCACATAGCACTAAGTGCAAGGATCCAGGTTCGAGCCCCTGGCTCCCACCTGCGGGGCAGATGCTTCCCTACTAATGAAGCAGGTCTGCAGGTGTCTCTCCCTCCCTATCTCCCCTCCTCTCTCAACCTCTCTGTCCTACCCAATAAAATGGAAAAAATGGCCTCCAGGAGCAGTGGATTCATAGTGCTGGTACCAAGCCCCAGTGATAAGCCTGGAGACAAAGGAAAAAGCTGGGAGGATGTGCGTGGTTGGTGGTGTGTGTGTGTGTGTGTGTGACAGAGAGAAAGCAAAGGTGTGAGGAGCTTGCTGGTCCTGTTGCGTGTGGTGGACAGGGACCCGAGAGCCAGGCCGCAGGGAAGCTGGAGAAACTGCAAGGCAGGGCAAGCCAAGGCCAAGTGTTGGGCAGATCATCTGTAAGTGGGAGTGGAGCGTTCTGAGAACAGCATTCGTTCAGCACCCTGGAGACATGTGGAGTCTCGAGTGTTTAATATTCCGACTGGTAGCAATAACCCTGTGACACTTCCCGTGGTGGCTTGCTCATGTATTACTATAATAAACAGCACTCACCAAGCGTTCTCATGTGACCTCAGTTCATTCCTGCTTTTAAAAAAATTTTCTATTATCTTTACTGGAGAGACGCCTGCCGCCCTGCTTCACCACTACCAAAATTTTCCCCCTGCAGGTGGGGGCCAGGGGCTTGAACCTGGGTCCTTGCGCGCTGTAAGATGTGCACTCAGCCAGGTGCGCCACCACCTGTCTCCACCTACCTTCTTCATAAAAAAGCGAAATCTAAACATTCATTTTAAAATAAAGCCATTGTGTGCATGTGTGCACCCCAGTGTGTATGTGCCTCTCTCTCTCTCTCTCTCTCTCACACACACACACACACACACACACACACACAACTTCAGTGGTCCTGGGTCACTTCATTTTGGCAGAGACACCACAGCTTCAGAGCTTCTCCTGGTGTCATGGTGCCTCTCATGTGGCGCCAGGGTACAGACCTGGGCTGAGCACAGGCAGGACAGGTGGCCTGTCTGGTGTGTAGCTCGTCTGTCCGCTACATGATTATTTTTAAAGTTTTGAAAAAAACATTACTGTTCTAATTAGTGAGACTCATATGTATAAACACACATATATACACACACACTTTTTTTGCACATCTTTGGTTTAAGAAACTTCTTCAGTGCGTCGTGTTATCGGAGCATGGTGTGACCGGGAAAGCTCACGCCGCTTCTCAGAGTGGAAAGGCAGACAACCAGCAGTCGGTGTTGTTATGAAAATGATTCTGGTCTCCCAGACGCCCCGGCAGGGATCTTCTTGCCACATTTTAAACGCTGCAGGTCAATAGCCAGGCATGTCACCAGAGGAACAAACAGCTGTCCGCAGAGCAAACGAAGCCACGGGCAGGACAGGCTCAGCCCGGGGCCATGCAGGCAGGCTTCTCACACCCACTGACTGGCGTGCAGGGGCCTCCTGGCCCTGGCCCTCAGTGGCCGTCTTTCCTCGACTGACCTGAGCCAACCCATCTGAGAAAGGGCAGAAAAGGAGCTTCAAGGACTTGGCCCAGCAAGAGACCCTGGACTTGTGTGAGCTCACCGCTCGTGCCCCAGAACAGAACTGTCTGCAAAAACTTTATGAAAACTTTGTTCAGTGTCAGGGTGGTCTGCCCCTCTGCTGTGGCACCAGCCGTGGGTCCACTTCCTATCTGACTCGGACGCAGACAGTCTGGAACCTGGACACACGGCTCCCAGCACTGCGCGGCAGGTCCCTGGCCTGAGGAGGGGGAGAAGAGCCACCTTGCAGACCCTCTTCGTTGTCCTGAGCACTGCTTGGCTCTGGCTCCTGGTGGCACCTAGGAGCCCCAGGGTCGCATGACCACCTTCCCGGCGTCGCTTGGCTTATCTCCCCAGGCCAACTTCTTGGCCTTCCAACTGAAGGGGCAGCAGGAAATGGTCAAGATCTGAACGATGACCTGTTTCATTTACCCATTTCTTCCTCCACCATCTCAGTCCAGTGCTTTGTCGGCTTCCGAGGATTAAGACCACTGGCTCTGAAGAAACTGCTAGATACAGTAACTCCAACTTTTTTTTTGTTTGTTTTGGTCACGGCCGACAGCACTTGGACAAAAACACTGTCAAGAACGGGTAGGACTGGGGCTAGGATTTCACGGATTGGGGAGAACACGTGACCTCTACAGCTAATCTCAAATCCGGTGGGAAAGGTGAGAGCAGGCTGTATCAGCAGGAATAAAGAATAAGGCGTGAGTGGCTGGAGGCATTCACTGGAGAGGACACGTCTCAAGAGTGACGGGATGGCTGTGTGAACCCTCCACGGCCCTGGCGCACGGCATGAGCACCGAGTCGCACGCCAGGCGCCAAGGCACTGAGCCCTCACCTGTCCCAGATTAGCATTCTCCAGTGGCCAGGGAGCCAGGACCGCACAGAACCTGGCCCAGGCTGGCTCCATCCCCAGCACTCCCACGTGGCTGAGCTGAACCCGGATGAGCAGAGCTCCACTATGCTCCTGTTGTCTCACAATGACCTCCCTGCCCCTCAGAAAGAAACAGCACAGAAGCTCCCTTCAGTCTGGGCTCCCACTGGCTTGTGCACTAAGATTCTATGGGCTCCACTTCATCGCTTTAATGCACCTCAGGGCCTCCTGCAGCCGGCCCCAACTCCTGAGCCTCTCCTGCCAGTGCCCGGAGGTAGTAACAAGAGTACAGCACGGTCCCACGCGGGCAGGTGCACCGTCCCAGGTGAGCCACGAGCCTAAATGTCCATCAGCAGCACTCCATGAAATCCTACCCTGCAATCAAAAAGGTGATACTGTGTCCTTCTGAGACAAAGACGGCCTCAGCCACGTGGAGTCCAGAGAACTGAAACACAGGTTCTTGCAAAAAAACACAAAACCAGAAGCAAGTGAGCTGCTCCTGGTACTTGTCCACACTATGGCCGTTGCTTCCGGGAGGTGGGAGGGTGTCGGACACAGGGCTTTAGTAGTGGGTGTGGGATTACACCCTGTAATCTTATAAAATACAGAACCAAACCAAAAAGCCAAGCAAATAAAGCCCTCCAAAGCTGCAGTGCTTTTCCTTTTTCTAGTATTTAGAAATTCCGTAAAACCCAGTGTCGACACTGAGTCAGTCAGTCTCCACGTACACAGGGCACGGTGCTTTAAACACGCAGACTCGATCTCTCGGACTACAGCAGGCAGTGGAGGGAACTCTGACCCGTGCAGGCAGCAGCTGTTGGTGTGAAGGAACACGGCTGTTCCCTGTGGACAACCCAGCTGAGGCAGGGCCCAGTGTGCTGGAGCCCCAGTGCTGTAGGGCTGTGGGCCGTGCCCTTCTCCCTCTGTCTCTATCTGAAAGTAAGCCCGGATAGGTGAAGATTGAGGAAGGGGGGGGGGGGAAGAACAGGAGACAGCATACAAAGGCTTTCATGTCTGAGGCAACAAATGGTCCCAGGTTCAACACCCCCACCACCCCCACCCCACCCCCCGGCACTGTCACTTACTCTGGTAAAAACAATTCACTTTAATATAGCTATCGATAAAATGGAAGGGGTGGTAGGAATGGGGAGTTTCCAAGGAAAAAACTTGTCCACAAATGCCATGGCTAGCTAGCGAACTCACCAGAGAGACTAGTCAAGAATTCCGCTCTGAACGTGGCTGATTCTAAGACGAGGAACAGGAGAATGGGGAGGCCCCGGCGTCTCTAGAAGCCCTGACGCATGATATCCGTGTTGGTTTAGTTGAAAAAATAGGAGCCCCAGTGAGTGTAGTCTAAGGCCAGGCCTAATGCCAGGCACTGTAAACCTACAGCCCAGGAGCCTCTTATAACTTACGAAAATCAGAAAAGGAGGGACCATGAGATGGCGCCACCTGGTTGAGCGCACGTTAGAATATGCGAGAAACCCAGATTCCAACCCCCGTCCCCACCTGCAGGGGGAAAGCTTTGCGAGTGGTGAAGCAGGGCTGCAGGTGTCTGTCTCCCTCCCTATCAACACCTTCCCTCTCGATTTCTGACTGTCTGTCTCTATGCAATAAATATATAAAATTTTAAAATCAGAAACACAACCTTAAATATATTGAAAATGTATTATGATTAATTCTCTAGAATCCTAGTCACCTCGTGAAAACGCGTGCCGGCCTTTCTGCCAGGCCAAATCAGGGTGACTGGGGGACAACCATGGTTCTATTCATTGTTCTGAGTCAGGCTCCACTGGAGTAGGGCACCAAAGTAAGAACTCTGGATGTTCTAAAGAGGAAGCGGAAGGTGGATGTTCAGCTTCACGAGGGTGGGGGTGGGGCAGTCTTTTGGTGGCAGGAATGTTTATGTACCCTGTGTAATGATATAAATCACTAATTAACAGGAGAGGGGAAAACTGAATGTCTAAACTTTATAAAGCACAGACTGAGTCTTTTATATATTGACCCTCTTTAAAAGCTTAGACCAGGGAGAACAGAAGCAACCGGTGGCACAGCTCTATACAAATAATGTCAAAGGACATAGATTATGGTGAGGGTGTGTATGATACAGCACATCCTAGCAAAGGGATTTTTCAAAGTTAATCCAATCGCCAAATAATATGATTATAGCAATGACTATCTATTGTCTTCTTAAACCCTAAGACAGCAGTAAACTCCCGCTTCCTCCTTAGAACCTCTATTTCCCCCAGTCCTGGAACCTCTAGGGTCAGGCTCACTTTCCTGCACGCTTCTCTCAATTCATACCAAATAATATTGAATTCACCAATCCCAACCTAATCAACACAAGGAGTACTATTTCAGCATGCTTCAGACTGTGTCCAGAGACATCAGGCGTGGAATACCAACCCATCACCCTCATTACTCAGGTGAGACCTTTCCTTTCATAGGATTCTCCAATTCCATTCCACAAGGTTCACTTCCTAACAAAGTCCCAAAACCTAGATAAATCCCATGAGATAGAGCATATGTTCACATGTATCCATAAATTAGGGCAAAATATATACCTGAAAGAAAAGATACACAATAGTGAGTCAGTATAAAGTTCATAATGAAAGTGTCTACTTAAGAGTTAAGATACCCTCCTCACCTACTTCTCTCACTCACTCCCAAGCTAACCTCATCAAAGCAAGGACTGCAAAAGTTGAATAAGGGCAAGAGACTGGCATACTTTAACGATGACTCTTTATAGTCACTATCGGGCCACCCCATCAGCTGGGGCCCTAGTCAGGGAGTCCTGAGATTCCCACACAGACATGATGGGCTCGACCTCGAATAAATCCCTCTCTCCATTGTTATCGGTCATTGCTATCAGGAACAACACAATAGACCCCTTTTGTGGGCGCCCACAGGACCGTACCCTCAACCTGGATCAACAATGGTAGAGAATGTTCCATCCTCCGAAGGGAGGCTGGACAACATACTCTATGCTACACCTGAGGAAGATGGGTCCTGATATTGGGGCAGCTTGGAATGTTCCTACTCATGACCAGAGAATGTAAGCTCAGATTTACAGGGATGCAGAAGTCAGAGACTCCTAAGCTGAACATGGGCCCCAGATCACATCAAATCGATGGGGTTTACAGTCAATATTTATACCTTTCCCATATTTGGGAGCTACTCTCTTCCCTGATCCAGCTTTCTGGTCCTTTTCCCAGCCATGACATCACCTCCCCCAGACAATAATTAGGACCCATCTGCATATAAGATTTCAGGCTCAGGTAAAAAAAAGAAAAAAAAAAAAAAAAAAACACTAGTATAGCCAAAAAGGCCCTTTGGAATATAACT
This sequence comes from Erinaceus europaeus, assembly GCF_950295315.1. Lineage (NCBI taxonomy): Eukaryota > Metazoa > Chordata > Mammalia > Eulipotyphla > Erinaceidae > Erinaceus > Erinaceus europaeus. The sequence continues at coordinate 4,689,446 of NC_080171.1, forward strand.
AAAATATGCCTACTAGCTCGCTACAAAATGGAGGGCCCCTCAACTCTTCATCTGCACCATTCCAGTCTTTAGGTCCAAGATTGGTCGACAATTTGTTTGGCTTTGTATGTTACCTCTATTTTCAACCACCAGGTTCTAGATGCCAGCATGATGCCGACCAGACTTCCCTGGACAGACGACCCCACCAATGAATGTGTCCTGCAGCTCTGCTTCCCCAGAGCCTTTCCCCCCCCCCAGGGAAAGAGAGAGACAGGCTGGGAGTATAGATCCACCTGTCAACACCCATGTTCATTGGGGAGGCAATTACAGAAGCCAGACCTTCCACCTTCTGCATCCCACAGTGACCCTGGGTCCATACTCCCAGAGGGATAAAGACTAGGAAAGCTATCAGGGGAGGGGATGGGATACGGAGTTCTGGTGGTGGGAACTGTGTGAAGTTGTACCCCTTTTATCTTATGGTTTAGTCAATGTTTCCTTTTTATAAATAAAAAATTAAAAAGAAAAAGAAAAGCCAACACTGCTAGTAAGATTTGTCTTTTAATATGCCTTGAAATATCTTGATTGTGTATTTCCTAACGTACTTTTCCAGCTCGTTCACAAAGATTCCACCAGTCTTTCCAATGCAGCAAGGTTCTGGATTACAGGTCTAGTCACCATTTCCTTTTGAAAGCACAAATGGTCCTGGTGACCTAATGGTCAGACATTCATCATAAAGAAACACGTTTACAATATCAGAAACCCAGTTTTGAAACATCTGTATTAATTTTGAACTCAACCAGTATTTTGTTGGTTTTTAAAAAGGCAGCATTTGGAACTCACAACTTGCGGACAAACACTTGTGCAAAGGGAAGAGGGGGAGAGAGAGAGAAAGCTGCACTACTCCGTTGGCCCCGAAGTGCTGATCTCACAAAGGGATACATCAGAAGCAAACATGCAATGATGGTCTGAAAACTCTTACTGTCATAGAACAATGAAGCAAACAGTAATTGACACCTATCATTTCCCCCCACCAAAGACAAAAAATGTAAACAGGAAAATAACTCTGCCTATGTTTATGTAGCTTCTCAAATCGTATTAGAAGGGCCTCAGATTCAATGATTAGGAAATTTTAAAATAGGAATAATTATTTCCATTTTAAGAAAAGCCTTCCCCTTCTCCCCTCCCCTGCTATTGAACATGAAGAAATGGGCTTCCCGTCACGTTGATTTTTGTACGTTTTTGAAGCAGTAGCATCCACCATCAGTAATTTGGCATTTCCGTTACAGCTGACCCCAATTTCCTCTTCTCAATTCACAAAACCATTACCCAGTGTTGCAATCAGAGAGAGAATGTAGATTCTAGGTAGCAAAGATTCTTTCCAAAACCAATGTTAAAAGTCAAAAGAAACATAAAGCAGGGCATTACACTAAATTTCTGGATCTAGCACACTAAGGAGTGAAACCTAGGAGAAGTAGTAGTCTACTATTTTATAGAAGATATAAAGGCCTGCAAAAGCTGATTTTTGGTTGTCTATTTTACATACTGTGTGGATTTGCAGCATCTGCTAGCTGAAGCAGACATGCACTGTACTTTGTACTTATCCCTGCCCTAGATCCTAGATCCCACCCTCCCCACCCAACCGTCCACTTACTACCTTATGCCAAGTACTGTGGATATGAGCCCACATCATCCCAGACAATCCAGTGAACAAAGTTAGTGTAATGCACTGGTGTGAAGTCAGATAAAAAACAAACAAACAAAAAAAAGTCCCTTTTCAATCTTCATCAAAGTTTTGCTGTAGAAGAAAATTGGCAGCCAAGTTCTCGTTTTTCTCACAAGCAAAATATGCTTGTATCACAAGTCCTTCGGGAAATCCTAACGCCTTTAACTGGAGGAGGGAAAAGAAAGAAACATGTTAATAAACACAAACATAGCATCAGGACACATCACTTGAAAACATACTCCAAGAAAGATGAAAACCTCTGTCTGAATATGGAAAAGCAGGGTCAAAGTTCAAGGGTGAGTGGGAACCAAGGCCCTGGAGCAATCACTTTAACAGTGACAGCTGGCAAACACTCAGCCACTTCATCTAACTGTGAAGAAGCCGCGTCAGTGTCGGGGCCAGGGGGTGGCACACCTGGGTTCGAGCCCCCGGTACCCACCTGCAAGGTTGTCGCTTCACAAGTGGTGAAGCAGGGCTGCAGGTGTCTGTCTCTTTCCTTCTCTAGCAACCCCCCCCCCACACACACACACACACCACAATTTCTCTCTGTCCTATTAAAACAACAAAAAGCCACGTCTTTCCTTAGGATCACAATCATTCTCTTTTCTCTTCTCTAAATTGGCACCAGGGTTATGGCTACAGCTCAGGTTTTTCTTCTTCTTCAGAAATCAGACAACAGTAAAATTGATATAGATTAGCTAAAACAACCTTCAGCAAGTGGAGCAAAATGGGGTAGCACTGTGTGATTTCAAAACCTACTGCACATGACTCTGAGGAGCAGCACGGAGATGACAGACCACTGCAGAGCCCCACGTCAGGACAGACCGCCGTGCTCAAGGTCGACTGCTTTTCATAACGACGCCAAGATGGCTTAATGGTAGCAGCGGTGTCAGTAACTGGCGCTGCACCAACTACAGGGTACTCAGAAAAGTCCTGACATTTTTTTCTATGCATAAACGTGCCATGACTCCCCAACAACCCAACCCGTCGTTTACGGGAAGGAGTGAAGCTGGAATCCTACATCTCACGACATCAACAAAAGCAGGGCCCCAGAGGCCTGTCCCAAGGGCTGCTGACTCTCACTTAATTTTATTTAATGATTGGTTTGCTTATTTATTTATTTATTTATTTATTTATTTATTTATTTCCAGAGCCCTGCTCATCTCTGGCTTTAGGTGGTGCGGAGGATTAAACCTGGGACTTTGGAGTCTCTTCGCATAACCATTATGCCATCTACCCTCGACCCACTCTCACTTATTTTAAGAATAAAAGAAAGCCCTAAATGAAGCAGGAACTCAAAAAAGAGGCAATTTTGTGACCCTGGGGGTTAAGCAACTCTCCACCAGCCCAAGAAAGCTCTCTTCCACAAGCATCACAACCGGATGGATCCAGTAACCCCAACCCACTTGCTACAGAGCAGACAAGGAAAGACCATTCATCTGCGCAGTAATTTGGGGGCATTACCAGCCTGACAAAAACAAAACAGAACAAAAACCAAACGCTTTTTTTCTTTATCTCAAAATAAGACAGGGCAAGTATGTTCTATTCACAAATGTTGGCTGCACGAATTTAAAAGATGGATGCTCCTGAATCGAGCATACATTTTTAAAAAAATATTAATTTTATTTATTTATTCCCTTTTGTTGCCCTTGTTGTTTTATTGTAGTAGTTATTATTATTGTTGTTGTCATTGTTGGATAGGACAGAGAGAAATGGAGAGAGGAGGGGAAGACAGAGAGGAGGAGGAGAGAAAGATAGACACCTGCAGACCTGCTTCACCGCCTGTGAAGCGACTCCCCTGCAGGTGGGGAGCCGGGGTTCGAACCGGGATCCTTATGCCGGTCCTTGTGCTTTGCACCACCTGCGCTTAGCCCGCTGCGCTACAGCCCGACTCCCTCGAGCATACATTTTAAGATTATTGTTAACTTTGACTTCTTAAACATATTTTTTAATTGCCACTGGGGCTTGGTGTCTGCACTACAAATCCACTGCTCTGGGAGGTGAATTTTCTTTTACTTATTTCTTTTATTTGATAGGACAGAGAGAAATTAAGAAGGGAGTGCGAGTTAGAGGAGGAGAGAGAAATGACCTGCAGTGGGGAGCAGGGTCTTGAACCTGAATCTCTGAACGTGGCTGACGTGTGTGCTACCAGACGTGCTACTGCCTGGCCCCTAGGTGCTGAACAGAGCTCCAGACTGCCTGTTGGTACAGTGCCCCGCTTGGCTCTGACCACTGGATCTGTCTAGTGTGGTAGACCGTTCTCTCCACGTGTGTGTGTGTAGTCGTCCCCCAAGCGGTAGCCAGTAAGCCCACGTGCCCACAGAGCAAAGTGCGCTCAGTCCGACTCACCCTTTCTATAGCTTCTTTCTCTTGGGGTGTCACCTGGATGTAGTTCATGTGGCCACTCCCAGCTTCTGCGATTCCTCCACTGCTGCCGCCACCCCCTCCTCCTCCTTGACCACCAGCTTCTTGGACCGGCTCATTTAACATCTGAATAAAATGCTCTTGGTGCTGGCTAATTTGCTGTGATTTGAAAAAAACATAAAAAACACAGTGGTTTAAAATATCAAGAAAATAGCAATTCTACACACTCACAAGAAAGCTTTATCCTGGGGAGAGGGGAAAAAAAAAAAAAGAAAGCTTTTGTCTTTGAGAGGGAGTGATTTTTTTGGTATGTCACTAAACAATACTTTCGGATGGATCAATTAGCACTGATCTATCAAGAGGATCATAATTATTTCAAAAACCATATCCTCTGTTTCCATAGTCAAGTATTCATTGAGCCTGCAGCTATGTATAAACTTAGGGAGAGAGTTAAAAATGGGGGGGGGTGGCAGCCGATGGGGCACCTGGCCAAGTGCACACTACAGTGCACAAGGACCCCGGTTCAAGCCTCCAGTCCCCACCTGCAGGGGGAGAGCTTCTCGAGTGGTGGCAGCCACTCAGCACCTCGATTTACAGCACCTTCTGCTCATGAAGCCTACAAGCTGGCCTCTAGTGTGGGCGTAGCTGCCTTTTTAACTTTTCCACATTGTGATAAAGTCTTATGGCACTTTGAAATTAGCAGTGATTAAATAGTCACCTGTAGTAGCTGAGGGTTTTCTCGGCCAATTTGTTGAAGCAATGCTGGAAGCAAGGAAGGGTTCTGTTGAATAATTTGTCTCATCTGCTGAAACTGAGGCTGATTTCGCAAGAATTCAAGGGGATGTCCTAAAATACACAAGCAGGTAACATTCAAGCTGCAGCTACATATGCGGTGAGTCCAGTCATGCATGATAGCCAACATTTGTAAGAACTACTATTACCTGAACTCTCGTGTTCATTTAAACGAGGTACAACATGACAAGCCACATACTGGCTTGCACTGTGAAAACAACTCCTATCAGCAAAGGCAGTGAGAACAAATCACTAAAAGAATGAAGTTGAGGGCATGAACAAACCATTCACCACAGAAGAGATCCAAGAGGCCAACAGACATAAAAAAAAAAAAAAAAAAAAAAAAAAAAAAAAAAAAAAACCTGCTCCAAGTCATTGCCAGAGAAATGCAAACAAAGACAACAATGAGACACCCCTTCAGCCCTGTGAGAATGTCAAACATCAGGCAGGATGGGAACAACAAATGTTGAGAGGGTGCAGGGATAACGGACCCCTCCGGCACTGCTGTTGGGAATACAGACTGGCCCAGCCCGTGGAGATTCCCAAAGAAAACAAACACCCTCATCCAAAGAAATCTGTGTTCACCCATGTTCACAGCAGCACAGATAGCCCAAACCTGGAAGCAACCCAGGTGTCCAACGACAGATGAGTGGCTGGGTAAGTTGTGTTATATCTACACACTGAAATACTACCCAGCTATTAAAAATGAATTTACCTTCTTCAGCTCATCTTGGATGGAGTCTGAAGGAATCGTGTTGAGATAAGCCAGACAAAGAAAGATATGAGACAGAACATGAGAAACAGAACGGGGGTGCGGGGGCGGCGCCGGGTGTGCCGGCTTGAGCAAACATATTACAGTGTTGAGGACCCGGGGTTTAAGCCCCTGCTCCCCACCTACAGGGAGGTCACTGGCAAGCACTGAAGGAAGTCTTTATCTTCTCTATCTCCCTCTTCTCTCTCACGGCTGTCTGTCCTAGCAAATAAAACAGAAAGGAAAGAAAAAGTGGCTGCTGGGAGCAGTGGGTTTGTAGTGCCAGCACTGAGACCCAGCTGTAATGCTGGTGGCAAAAATAAATGTGTATGACTTACTTGTTTAATATTTTTTATTGTATTCATTGTTGAATGTAAAACATTAACTCCCCAATAAAGAAATTATATATATATCTATATATATGAGAAAGGAAAGGAGAGAGAGAGCCAGCCATCACTCTGGTACATGTGCTGCCGGGGATTGAACTCAGAACCTCATGCTTGCGAGTCCAATGCGCCACCTCCCAGACCATACTATTATATATATTTTAAAAGAAAAAACAAAAAGGGGAAACCAAGTAAAACAAAGAAGATCTTGGACTGGTTTTGGTGTCTTTTATCATTAGAAATGATAAATCGAACCCAATGATTTACTGTCTATAAGGTACAAGTAACTTAAAAAGTTCAAATCTGGAGGAATCCTGGTGGAAGGGGTTAAAGAGAAGGCCATGGGTTCGAGACCCCGGCTCCCCACCTGCAGGGGAGTCACTTCACAGGTGGTGAAACAGATCTGCAGGTGTCTGTCTTTCTCTCCCCTTGTCTTCCCTTCCTCTCTCCATTTCTCTCTGTTCTATCCAATGATGACATCAATAACAACAATAATAACTACAGCAACAATAAAAAACAAGGGCAACAAAAGGGAATAAATAAATATTAAAAGAAAAAAAGAGAGAGAGAGAGAGGACAAGGTAGGAGTTCCAGCGGCTGCCAGGCCAGTGGCTCCCTGGTAAAGGGCACCTTCTGTACATGTGAGGCCTCCACTATCTTCCATGAAGTAAAGTTGGTGAAAATGATCCCCGCCCCCCCCAAATCCCAGCTATTTAAGGCTGCTGAGAAATGTTAAGACTTCAACGCAAGCTGGCCAGACACCTCGCTCGGGCAGTGTGCTGCTTTGTCACGTGTGCAAACCAGGTTTAAGCCCGGCCCCACCACAGTGAAGGCTTTAGAACCGTAGTCTCAGACTTCCTGTTTCTATCTCAGAAAGTCATCCCAGAACTGTGAAGCCCCACAGATGATCGATCACAGGGAAGAAGGGGGGGGGGGGGGCACGCCAAAAAGAACACAGCCCAAATGACGAAGTAGCTACTTGGGGAAATTCACTGAAGCCAACTCAGTAAGAAGACTGGGTTAGCACAACAGCTCATCCGATACTGGGGAAGTGAGCTCGCTCGTGGACCGAAGCTGAGATCTAAGGACAGGAAGGGAAACACAAAGCAGGAGCTGGGCTGGGTTTGGCGGATTGCACCAAAGCAAAGGGTGCTGGGGGGGGGGGGGGGGGGGGGCTGGGCTGGGCTGGGGTGGGCTAAGAGGTTTTTACAGAAAATCGGTCATTCTGCACACACATCAACTTCCTTTACAAAACACCATTTGTCCCCCCACTCATCCTCTTCAAGTCTTCCTGCAACTCTCCTGGGCACACAATAGTGTGAGATGATCTAGAACGCGTACTGTGTGCCTCCTGTTACAGACAAGAATCACAACCATGAAGAATACTTCCAGCCTTCTTTCTATCACCAGACTTCAAACATGTGTTCTATAAAACTTATGGAAGCTGAGACGAGCCACTACTAATGCACCTAGAGCGAGTCTAAGGCAACACAAACAAGCTGTAAGCCACACAGCTTGTAACTCTTCGAGGTGGTACTGCTTTACCTGGCTATGCGAGAGGAAGATAAAAATTGTGGGGGTAGATAGCATAATGGTTATGCAAAGAGACTCTCATGGCTGAGGCTCCAAAGTCCCATGTTCAATCCCCCGCACCACCATAAACCAGAGCTGAGCAGTGCTCCGGTAAAGAAAGAAAAAAAAGAAAAGAAAACTAAAAATTATGTACAGGAGAACTATGTTTTTGAAGTTCGGAAAGTTCTGAATGTGCTATCTGTTTCCTGAGTTACCCTAGGACACTCATCTAAATTGACTGCATGTGCTGTGTAGTGCCAGTTTTACAGATGAAGTTACCCATTAAGTGTTACTGAAGGAGATCACATCCCAAGCTAAACAAAAGCTGTAGTATTCCTTTCCTATTTGGATGCAGAATCTCAAAAAAATAAAGCCTGTCCTCTTGAGGGAGTGTACCCAAAATGCTCGGGGATTTTTGTGAACCAGAGCAACTAGGAGATAGTTTGTACTGCTTTGTCAACTTGCATAATATGAAAGAAAACATTAACTCCTGGGTTGACAAATCTTTGGCAATGCACAGGTGGGTGCTGGCTTGGGAAGAGACTTGTCTGTAAGCTTTACTTTTTTTCACCTCTAAAACTAAGACTTCACATCTCTCGGGATCTGATCCCCGGGGTGTACACAGCCTCGGAACCTGTCCGTCCTTTATGGGAGAGAGGAGAATGGCTATGTGCCCTCTGCACAGTCAGCAACCACGACACTCGTGAGGAGCACAGGCATCTGCCACCATACTCGGCACCACTCTGGGCGCCTCTCTAGCAGACTAGTAGAGGACCTGTTTAGGAGCCATTCCGGTGCTCACTAGAGATGTCAGAGCACTCTACACCACGACCATCAGTGGCTAACTCTCCTCACCCGAATGTCTCCTTTACCTCCAGAAGCAGCCGTCGCCGTCGCCGTGGTGGTCGCGGCTGCAGCAGCCGGTGAGGACTGAGGAGCCAGAGTGCTGGCTGCGGGAGCGGGGTCGACCACAGCCTGGTTTTCTCTGTCTCCAGGGATGCCCTGCAACACAAAGAACGAGTCCAGCATTGAAAGGGGGCTACACCGTGCGCGCTATCTGATTAATATGCTCATCCATTTGCCAAGCACCTTGACTTTTGATCCGCATGTCTGCGGTGTGGAGAAGCTGCATCAGCGCAGGAAGCGCTGTGAGGTGACCTTCCATGGTCCCAGTGGCTGTGCTGGCCAGTGAAACAACTACAGACCTTGACATGTGGCCACGTTACTAGGAAACTGGCGCTTTCACTTTATTCCATTCCAATAGCCACTTGTCTTTATAGCACTTAACGGTTACACCTTAACAGTGCAAATCCAAGGTAGAAAAGGACTCTGTAATTAAAAAAACAGGTCCTGAATGAAAAGGCACTCAGACAGCAAGACATCACTTCTATGATAGGCTTATATAGCGCTTTATGTTGCACTGAGTAATAATCTTCAGCCATCCAAAAGTAAATGCCAATACAGATGATTAAACGGGACGTGTCTGGTTTTCAGCTACACCTAAGTCTAGTTGACTTTTTAGCTTCACAGAAAGTTTTCTACGGTATTGTTTGATGCTAGGAAGGGCTTATTTGTAACCCAAACTTGAACGTTAGCCAAAGATTTTGAAGCACAGATGGCAGTTCTGCTGTTTACAGGAGGGGTCTGGACAGTGGGGCGGTGCTGAACTTTAAAAAAAAAAAAACTTAAAATAATATTCAGGTGATGCTTTATAAAATTATTATTCAGGGGGAAAGCTTTGCAAGTTACAAAGCAGCAATAAGCCAAAAGGTACAGCCTTTAAAAGAAAGAAGGGGCTGGGTGGAGGCACACTGAGTTGGGAGTACAAGAATCCTAGTTCAAACCTAGGTCCCCGCCTGTAGGGGCAAGCTTCAGGAATGGTGAGACAGTGCTGCCTCTCTCCCTCTCCCCTCTCTTGATTTCTGTCTCTATCCAAAAATTTTAAAATAAGTTGGTCTGGAAGGTGGCACAATGGATAAAAGTGTTGGACTCTCAAGCATGAGGTCCTGAGTTCAATTCCCGGCAGCACATGTACCAGAGTGATGTCTGATTCTTTCTCTCTCCTATTCCTCTCATTAATAAATACTAAAAAATGTATTTTAAAAAAAGAGAAAAGAAAGGAATAGCTGAGTTATCACTGCCTACATAAGATGCCATTCCAGGCGTTTTTTTTCCTATGAAACACAGCATCTGACATAAATTTATGCATAGTTTCACACAAGGTATAAATCAAACCTATTCTATCACACCAAAAAGGCAAAACCCTCCTTTTTCCTGTGGTCATCCATTCCAAGTGGACAGCCAATTTTAACTCATCTAGTCTAGTCACATCTTCTAATTACAAATCCTGTTTTAGAAGAGGCTCTGTTTTACCCACAGAAGTTATTGACATATGAAGACAAATAAAAATAAAGGTATTGGGTGGGGGTAGATAGCATAATGATTATGCAAAGAGACTCTCATGCCTGAGGCTCCGGAAGTCCCAGGTTCAATCCCCCACTAATAAGCCAGAGCTGCACAGTGCTTTGGTGTTTCTCTGTGTCTCTCTCTAAAAATAAAATTAAATTAAATTAAAAAATAAAGGTATTATGTAAACCACCTGGCATATACTATCATACCCCCATGAACTGGTGGTTCCTTTGCGATCTCTGAATAAGCAGACAGGAATAAGAGGAGGACAGACGCGTCTCTCACCATCAGAAGGTACTCCACAGCTCTGTCAGGGTTGTTGAAACTGGCTCTCAGGGCTGCGACCACTTGCTCCCGCCCGTAGCCCATCGACATGATCTCAGTGACCATATTCTCGTAAGACTGACCTGTAACTAAAACACAGATGTGTAGGGAAGGATGGGGAAGGGAGGGAAACTGTGAGTCGGCTGAATACATAGTATAATGGCGTTTTTGGCAGAGCATTAACAGATTCTGGACAGGCTAGGCTGCACCGTGTCTGGTGACGTACAGAAGCAGCTGCTTGTAGGCGTTAAACAGGGAAGTGACCTGGATCATGAATGAGGCCACGGTCACGAGTCCCTCGCTGTGGGGATGAGAGATCAGAGAAATAACTGCAGGAAAGAGAAGAAAGCAAGGTCACCACCCTCACCATGGAGCAGCGACGGTAGGGACTGCCCCAGTCTCCAAAGGGAGGCCGGAGCGCCCAGCCCTGCCACCTGAGGAAGATGTTTCCAGCTGTGACCATGAGCTGTGAGCTCAGACCAATGGGGACTCAGAATCACACAGGCTCTGGGGCTAAATATAAATAAATGTGGGTCCTGGCTTGGGTGGGTGGAGGCAATTAACTCTATCCTTCCTGTTGCCCTAATCCAACTCTCTAGCCCTTTTCTCTACTCGGACACCATTTTCTCAGACATTTTTATCCAACTTCATCCAAGCTATCAAACTCAAGCAAAAACTACCATAGCCATGGGCCCCTAGAAACATGCCTAAAATGGACTTCCAGGCTTCCACCCTGAGGTCCCTAATCTCATTGGCTCTGTTCCTTCTTTTTGGTTCCTGTTCATTAACCACTGTCTCACTTTATTTCCTGCCACCCTCTAGATACCAGGTTGCAGATGCCACCATGATTCCACCCTGACTTTTCTGGGCAGACGACCTCACCAATGTGTCCTGGAAACCTCCCCCCCCAAGAGCCCTGCCCCACTAGGGAAAGACAGAGACAGGCTGGAGGTGTGGATCCACCTGTCAACACCCACGCTCAGCAGAGAAGCAATTACAGAAGCCAGAACTCCCACCTTCTGCTCTCCAAAAACCAACTTTCTTCCATACTCCCAGTGGGGGAGAAGTGGTAGGGAGAGGGGGTAAGAGGGCTCTGAACTCCAGCTCTATCAGGTCCCAGAGAAAGGGGGTGAAAAGGGGAGAGAAATTTGGATGTAACTGGGTCATGAGTGGCTTGGAGGGGAAGGGGGGAGGGGACCTGGAAGAAAAAAGGGGGCGGTTATGTACACAGCAGACAGAGTTGTAGAGATGACAGTTACCCATGTCTGCGACCTTGGGAGAACTGTGGCGGTTTACAAATGGAGGGATGGGGATTCAGAACTCTGGAGGTGGGAACAGCGTGGAATTATACCCCTACCCCTGTTGACATGTAAATTTGTAAATCAATATTAAATCACTCTTTAAAAAAAAAGTCAGAAGGGCCATTACAATGTTCAAGGACCCAAGTTCAAGGCCCTGGTCCCTATCTGCAGGGAGGAAGCTTCAGGAGTGGTGACGCAGGGCTGCAGGTGTCTGTCTGTGTCTGTGTCTCTCCCCTTTCCCACTAGAGCTGCTGTTTTCCCACCTCACCGCCATTTCCAGTGATAATGCTGAGGCTGAGGCCCACAAGACAGAAGCACAGCTGCTGGTCAACCAACCAGTAATTAGCAGGCACACCAGAGAGGTCACAATAGGAAGCTAGTGGGGAGAGAAAGGCTGACTTGACAGGTTATGAACGAAGGGGAGACAAAGGGACATTATTTAATGGGTCAAATTAAAAGCTAAGATTTAAAAAAATAACGGAGTCGGGGAGTAGCATAAGGACCGGCGTAAGGATCCCGGTTCAAGCCCCTGGCTCCCCACCTACAGGGGAGTCCCTTCACAGGCGGTGAAGCAGGTCTGCAGGTGTCTCTATTTCTCTCCCCCTCCTCTCTCCATTTCTCTCTGTCCTATCCAATAATAACTACAACAATAAAACAAGGGCAACAAAAGGGAATAAATAACTATATATATATTTATATATAACTATATATATTATATATATATAAACATATATATAAAAACAGTTTTTACTGTAAGCTAAAAAAGCAAGTAGACGTAGATAGGAACTTATAGGCCTACAAATTGTAATGGAAACTGGAAATCAATAAAAATGAAATGAGGCAGATTTCCTAACATTTTACGCCCTTTAAGGACACATCATAAGCCAGCAGGTCATCACAGGGGTCACGGCCTGCAGCCACCGCTTCTCTCTTGATGGAAGACAGAGGAGACCCTGACCACACACTTGTGTGCAGTGGCCCAGGCTTGGCCGGCCCGGCCGGCCCTGTATACAACACCGTGTTCACTATACTGGTCAGACACTTCAGGCTCACACACAGATCACGCTTTTGCTAAGATCACATTCAAGTCCACTTTTAGAAAATGAATGAAGGGAGTCGGGCAGTGGTGCAGTGGCTTAAGTGCATGTGGCGCAAAGCTCAAGGACCGGCATAGGGATCCAGGTTCAAACCCCAAGCTCCCCACCTGTAGGGGAGTCGCTTCACAGGCGGTTAAGCAGGTCTGCAGGTGTCTGTCTTTCTCTCCCCCTGTCTTCCCCTCCTCTCTCCATTTCTTTCTTGTCCTATCCAACATCATCAGTAACAACAACAATAAGAACTACAACAACAACAAAAAACAAGAGAAAATCAATGAAGATGAATTACTTCAAGGAATATACGCTCAACTTTACTAATTAATAGTAAATGATTAACATATAAACCGTCTTCATTCACAATATTTAATAACATTGAATGTCAGCTGAAAGCCACTTCGTAGCTTGATTACAAGCGATCCTGAAAATTTTTCGTGGTCTGAAAAAACCCGGAATGCCTCCCTCCCTCTTTCTTAAGGTTACTCGCAACACAGATACTTACCAAGTGCACTTGTTGCATCTTCAAAAAGGTTTGACCGAGAAGAATCTCCTGATGTACTGCAAAAATGCATCAAGAAAGTATTCAAGGTCAGCGAGCTTATGTAATAAAAAGTGGCGTTTCAATAGTTTTCCAGTTCCTCACAAGGTTCACTGCGCAACGTTCATTTACTGTCCATTCACCTGGCACAGCCAGCCACCTTTCCTCGTTCACACAAAGATGGAGAGAAAGTGAAGGGGCTGGAGGGAAAGGCAGACTGCAGCACTCCCCCAGCATTCATGAAGCTTCCTCCGGGGTGGGGATCAGAGGCTGGCTTGAAGCCTGGTCCCTGGGCATGGAGCCTGTGCACGTAATCGGGAGTCAGCGCCTGACCGGATCCCCCACACCCTTTTCAGAAATGTTCAGACATACAAACAACACTTACAGTTTTCTATTCAAGGAATACCAGAGAGTACACAAACCTTCCTGGAAAGAACTTCACTTCCGTAAGTTAAATAGCAGTAAGTCGGCTCACAGAAGAAATACCAAATGAAGTATATGATAAGCAGCCCGGAAAGAAGTAACTCGGGGCCCAGGCGGCAGCACACCTAGTTAAGTGCGTGCACAAGGACCCGGGTTCAAGTCCCTGGTGCCCACCTGCAGGGGAAACTTCACAAGTGGTGACGCAGGACTGTAGGCGTCTCTCTCCCTCCCTTTCCATCTAGTGGTCACGAATACTATGAACTCCAGTGGCCCACAGAGCTACTCACTACGGCACCTCCAACTTTAGAAGCTCGGTAATTTACTTCAGCAAATTGGAATTCTTTCTTCTGGGACCTACAAAAAAGTGGTCTCGAGGGAGCTGGGCAGTAGTGCAGCGGGTTAAGCGCTGGTGGTGCGAAGTGCAAGGACCGGAGTAAGGATCCCGGTTCGAGCCCCCGGCTCCCCACCTGCAGGGGAGTCGCTTCACGGGCGGTGAAGCAGGTCTGCAGGTGTCTGTCTTTCTCTCCCCCTCTCTGTCTTCCCCATCTCTGTTTCTCTCTGTCCTATCCAACGACATCAATAACAATAATAATAACTACAACAATGAAAAACAAGGGCAACAAAAGGAAAAATAAATATAAAAAAATTTTTAAGTGGTCTTGGGTGTGGCTTCACAACCCATTGTGAACTGAGCCCAGCACCATAAAGCCCAAGTCAGATCACTCCCTAGGAAGGAATAACCATCAGGAATGGTTATCTAGGTTGATTCGATTTGCCCTCAATTAGAACTAGTCCTTCCACACAACTGCAATTTCTCTAAGTTGAGTGAACAAGAAGTGGAATTGGCATCACAGTAAGTTTTGTGTTGTTAACAGGTGGATTTTCAAAAAAGCCAGTCTGCCCTTGAGAAACCAATTCTCACTATGAAGTGTCAGGCCAGCGACAAGGCTCAGGCTGACAGCCCTTCAACTCCTACCAGCCACGTCCTGATAGTCATGTCGCTGGGATCTGTGCTTCACAATGCTGACACCACCTAAGACGCACACAAGAATTGCAAGACATAAGGGGAGCATGGCTGGGGGAAACGAGAGTACCTAATGCCCAGCTAAGAGGGGGAACCTGCCCCGTTCCTCCGATCACTACAGCAAAGTGACTGCACAAAGCTCTGCTGAGGAGGCTCGAGTCCCGGGTTTGCTCCCCAGCACCACCACATGACACAGCGGAGCAGGGCTCTGGTATCTCAGTCTCCCCACCCCATATATATCTGACTAAAGTAAAACAAAACAGAATAGAAATCAGAAATGATTGACGGTAATGTCAAACTACTGTACCATTCCTTTAGAGCATCTGTATTTCCTACTTTTCTACAAAAATGACTGATTTTGCCACTTTCTCTTTCTCTTGGTGAAGGAAAAAACAAACACCCAAGACCATACACATACGGATTACAGAAATATAAGCAAGCACACACATGCTATTTTAGAATCCGAAGCTTAGAAAGTTTAGCCTTGCGGAGAAAATCATTTTGATCAAAGCAAGACTGAAAACAAACCCACAGCTAGAAAAATGCTGTTGTAGCCATGTTTTGAGTTCTTACCTGTCGGTCGACGTCGAACTGGCAGTCACCACGGGTACTTCCGCTGGCTTCTCCGCAGGCTTCTCCTGTTTCGCTGCACTAGCAGGTGCAGGCTCAGAAGATGCCGGAGCTGAGGCTGGAGGGATGGATGCAGGTGTGGGAGTGGGAGCCAAGGCAGGGCTGGGGGCTGGGGCCTGAGTCACAGCTGCAGCCGTGGAGGAACTAGCCGTGGTGCTGGAAGCGGAACTGGATGGCTGAGTCGCAGCTGGTGCCGGCGTTGTCACTGCTTTGGGCTAATCACAACAGTTAAAAAACCGAAATGATGCATCGTGCCGAAATGCTACTCTGTTCAGTCGCAATCAGAATGCACTGTAATAGGTGCTGTAAGTTTGGGACTGAAGATACTTTTGAGCAGTGGCACAAGCCGTGAGGTGTCACTGACTTGTCTGCAAAGGTTTTGCCAGCTTAGTGCCAGCTTAGCCATGAACTTCACTCCAGCATTTCATCCTCAGTTCACAGGCAAAGGAACTGAGAGGCATCCGAAATTACACCAAAGTCTCCCCCCCAAACATTACTATTTAAGTTCCCAAACTTGGAAGTACTTTTTGCTATTTAAAGAGAAGTATAATAGACAAAGCAGATACTCGGTTGCACTTTAAGGAGAAAAATTCCATCTATGACAAATCAAAAGACGTACATACGAACAAGTGACCACAACACTTTGAAACACCCATATAACAAAGGGCACAGCTATTTCCACACCCGTAGCCCTGTCTGCAAGGGAGGAAGAACTTTAAAGTCCCCGCAGAGGCAAGGAAGTCATTACATATATGCAAAATTAGCATTTACCCTGCTTTCGAGGCCTATCAGTATTCACAATCTGTTTAGCTAATAACTGTCTTAGGGATGAAAAGGTAGCTTTTAATGGAAGATGAGACTAAAATTCAACAGAAGCCCAAACTATCTTGTTCAATTTGAGTTGTTAGAATACACTGGAAAAATGGAGGGGGGGGTGTGGCTACAAGAAGTAGGAGAAAAGGATAGGGAGACAGCATAATGGTTATGCAAAAAGACTCTCATGTCTCAGGCTCCGAGGTCCCAGGTCCAATTCCTGCCCCACCATAAACCCGAGCTGAGTACTGCTCTGGCTCCCCCCACCCCACCCCCGCCTCACTGAAATAAAGTTAAGAAGCCAGGTGGTAGTACACCCGGTTGAGTGCACATGTTACAGTGCTCAGGACCTAGGTTCGAGCTTCTGGTCCCCACCTGCAGGGGAAAAGCTTTGCAAGTGGTGAAGCAGGACTGCAGGTGTCTTTCTCCCTTCTCCCTATCTCCCCTACCCATTCGATTTCTGACTGTCTCTATCCAATATAGTAATTAAAAAATACTTATAAAAATTAACTAGTCGTGGGGGTCAGGGTATAGTGTAAAGCACAAGGACCGGCGCCTAGGATCCCGGTTCGAGCCCCCGGCTTCCCACCTGAAGGGGAGATCGCTTCACAGACGGTGAAGCAGGTCTGCAGGTGTCCCTCTTTCTCTCCCCGTCTTTGCTTCCTCTCTCCATTTCTCTCTGTCCTGTCCAACAACGAACGACATCAACAACAACAGTAATAACCACAACAAGGGCAACAAAAGGGGGGAAAAATGGCCTCCAGGAGCAGTGGATTCATGGTACAGGCACTGAGCCCCAGCAATAACCCTGGAGGCAAAAAAAAAAAAAAAAACTAGTCGTGGGCGAGAGAGAAAACCAGTGCAACAGGCTTAACTACCAAGCAACCACAGGCCCCAGGTTCAGTCCTTGGCACCACCGCCCACCAGCTGAGCGGGGCTCTGGTGGGGAGGTACTACTAGCCGCACTTCCCCCTCCCACTTTAGGCCCTGCATTTGGTTTTCCTCAAGCCAACATGGTAAAGACTACGAGTTTGAAATTTTCACATTCCAATCCAGAGTAAAACTTATTTTAAATGCATTGTTATCTATCTAATATTTTCCTAAAGATTACTTATGGTCAATATAATATTCTAACACAAAGGCCCTCAATTACAGAAGGCCAATTATTTAAAGCTTCGACTAAACTGTGCCCAACTCTGATTACCCAGGTCGTTCTGTTTTGATCCTGGGTGCACCTGGGCGAGTGCATGTGACCTCCCAGGAGCAGGGACCCAGGTGTGAAGCCACCTGCAGGTGGTGTGCTTCCTGAGGGGGAGCAGGGGTCCTTTGGCACATCCTGTGCCTGAGAGCCCCAATATCTGGTGAGTGTCTGAGCATGTGACCTGAGGATTTTAACACACTGTCTCCCATGTCAACTGCACTCATCTGACAGCTGCATGTCCGGTAGGATCGTGAGCAGCAAGGGCGCACACTGTGTGCATCTCAGAAGCATGAAGAAATACAGAAGGGGATAGAGCAGTAGCACAGCGGGTTAAGTGCATGTGGCGCAAAGCACAAGGATTGGCGTAAGGATCCTGGTTCAAGCCCCCGGCTCCCCACTTGCAGGGGAGTCGCTTCACAGGCAGTGAAGCAGGTCTGCAGGTGTCTGTCTCTCTCTCTCTCTCTCTCCCTGTCTTACCCTCCTCTCTCAATTTCTCTCTGTCCTATCCAACAACAACAGCAATAACAACAACGATAATAATGACAACAACGATTAAAAAATGACAAAGGCAACAAAAGGGGAAAAAACAGCCTCCAGGAGCAGTAAACTGATGGTGCAGGCACCGAGCATCAGCAATAACTCTGGAGGCAAAAAAAAAAAAGAGAAATACAGAATGAAGCAGAAACTTACTTTTGTCACCATAACCACCACAAAATTCTTCTCATCGATTTTATATTCTTTTAAAGCAGTATCATCATTGAGAATTTTGCCTAAAATACATTAGGAGGAAAGAAACATTACTGAAAGTGCAATAACCATGGCCTTACACACACACACACACACACAACTGAAGCTAAAATAATCACTATCAATGTCCCCAAAGAAAACTATCAGCTGCTCAGCCACAATTAAGGAAGGCTTGGACTGAGAGGACGGGCCTGGCTGAGGGCCACATTCACCCCCTGCCCCTGCCCCAGCCCCAGCCCCAGCCCCTGCCCCTGCCCCTGCCCAGCCCCAATCGGGCAGGGCTAAACAGTGCTCTGTTCTCTCGGTGATAAATCATTTGAAGATAAGGAAATATGATCAGTGAAAAAGGCATTAAGCATTAAGAGACACATATGCTGAATACAGATATCCCTGACCTGTCTTGAAGAGACCTGCTGGTTACATGGTAACTAGGCCCTCAGAAGAGACCCCAAGTCAAAAAAGACTCAAAGGGAGTTCCCAGGGACTCCTGAGGAGAGCCTGTAGTGGACACTTCTTGCTAGCAAGATTTCCGTTTTCACAAATGCCAAATACCTGGCAAAGCAGCAATTTCAAGGCTACAAAAATGAAATGCCTGTCAAAAAGTTTGGAAAACAGATCTAATATACACTACACTACCGACTGGTATACAACTCAGCTGCACACAAGACTGGTGACACTAGGCTGAGAAGCCAGGCCGGCCTGCTAAGCACCACCCCGCCGGCCACAGCGGAGGCCAGCCCCGACCCCACTGCTGGCACCACCCTGTGGTACACTGTCCCCCATACAGCCTTCAACAGCATTTTAATCACGCGAAAGTGAAACAAGTCCTGCAGGCTTCCCATCTCCTTACATCTGTCTTTCCATTAAAAATGGGGCACTGAGGAAAGGGTGGCACAGCTGGCTGAGTGTACACATGTGCAGAGGCTGGGTGGGAGGCAGAGCTCCCCACCTGCAGAGCTCAGGGAAGCATCGGGGGTGGGGAAGCAGGTCGGCGGGTGTCTATCCTCTCCCTCTCCCTCTCTCTCTCTCAGCCTCCTCAGTTTCTCTGTCCTATGGAAAGAGACAGACAGACCACAAGGAGCAGTGGAATCACAGTGCAGGCACTGAGCACCAATGAAAGCACTGATGGCAATAATAATAATAAAAGGTCACTGAATAGAGCCAAAATAGCTCAGTTAGGAGAGCGTTAGACTGAAAAAAGTCACTGAATAAAAAGTTCCAAGTGTTACGAAAAAGAGGAACACGGGGTGGGGGGTAGGCAGCATAATGATCGTGCAAAGAGACTCTCATGCCTGAGGCTCCGAAGTCCCAGTTTCAAGCATCACACCACCATAAGCCAGAGCTGAAAAGTGCTCTGGTAAAATGAAAAATAAAATAAACAAAGAAAAGAAGAGGAATACATATTCTCTGAAAGAATGAGAAAACAGACCAAGACAAGGAACTAGACATTCTCATTTTGTTTGTCACCTGCATCCTGAAACCTCTGACTCTGATCCAAATCATCTCAAATAAGAACACATAACAGCAGGGGGGGACAGGGAGACACCCCCCACACATGGTCATGAGTCCTATCTCCGGCCCCTCATAGACCAGATATGCTGCGGATCTCTCATTAAATAAAACATTTTCACAAAGAAAAAACAACAAAATAGCTCGGAAATCCATCTAAGGCAAACTAAAACTCACCTCACTGGTATCCATACTGGCAGTGCCCAGTTATTTCATTTGAAAAATAGTATTTCTTAACAAAACCTGAGCATCAGGTCTGCTCACAATAAAAACATTTCCCATACTCATAACCTTTGCTGTTTTTTTTTAAACTTTAAAAAAAAATTTTATTTATTTATTGGATACAGTCGGAAATTGAGCGAATGGGGGGAGATAAGAGGAGAGACACCTGCCGCACTGCTTCACCACCCGCAAAGCTTTCTCCCTACAGGTGGGGACTAGAGGCCGGAACCTGGGTCCCTGAGCACTGTAATATGTGCGCTCAACCAGGTGAACCAACCAGAGCCCCTACCTTTGCTGTGGTGCTCGAACCCAGGGCTCATTCAGCACAGTAAGGGGTGCCTTCTTCACATTTGCCTATATTCTCCCATCAATCTGGTATATTATTTTGAAAAACAGATCGACTGAAATGTCATTCCAGGCATGATCCAAAGGGCACTAATGAGCATGCTTAGTGTAAATGGTTTCAACAAGTAACATATGTAAGTTCAGATTAAAAACATAAAAGCAGGATGGTGCTTAAAACAAAAACAAAACTAGGGTGCCGGGCGGGTGGTGGCACAGTAAGTTATGCGCACGTGGCATGAAGCACAAGGACCAGCCTAAGGATCCCAGTTCGAGCCCCCGGCTCCCCACCTGCAGGGGAGTCGCTTCACAGGTGGTGAAGCAAGTCTGCAGATGTCTATCTTTCTCTCCCCCCCCCCCCCCCCCCCCGTCCTATCCAACAACAATACTACTAACAACAATAACAACAACGGCAATGATAAACAAGGGCAACAAAAGGGAAAAAAATAGCCACCAGGAGCAGTGGATTCGTAGTGCAGGCACTGAGCCCCAGCGATAACTCTAGAAACAATCAAACAAACAAACAAAAACCCTAAAAACTAAAGGTTGGAGGAGACAGCATAATGGCTATGCAAACAGACTCATGCTTGAGGCTAAGGTCCCCACTCCACCATAAGCCAGACCTGAGCAGTACCCTGGTAAAAGTAAGTAGTAAATAAACTATGTTTTTTTAAAAAAAAAAAACCTAAGCTAGCTCTGGTGATGGGAACAGTGTGAAATTACACCCATTCATTAACCCATTAATTTTGCCTATCACTAATACAGAATCAGCAAACAAAAAACCCCACAATAAACCAGCCTTATTTAAAAAAAAAAAAAAGTATTGTTATATGGGAAACTGGGGAATGTTATGCATGTACAAACTATTGTATTTACTGTTGAATGTAAAACATTCATTCCCCAATAAAGAAATTAAATATATTTATGAAACGAACATGAACTCCTGTTTCTGACAATCTGCCTGTCACAAGCAAGGAGACCAGTTAATGTTCAATTTTAATTCATACCTGCATAAATTAGCTTTTGGCCTGCAACAGGAAAGGCATCTTTTCCCTTTTCAGATTCAATCTTCTCTTTCAGCGCCTTCACCTGTAAGGGGGAAAAGCTTTTTAAAAAATAATCTAAACAAAGGCAACAATTCAGAAGCAGAGGAAACATCGCAGGTGTCGTTCCCATGGCGGGAAGCAGCTCAGCATGGGAGCACAGGCTCTGCACACACGCGGGCCCAAAGGGGAGCAGTGCTCTGGTCTCGTAAAAAAACACCCAAATCTTCCTTCCTCTTAATTTTATGGGGGGTTAGTGGTTTACAGTGGTTTTAACACACAGTCTCACGATCCCAATATCCCTCCCGTCCCCTTCCTTTTCCCCAAGAGTCCTTTGCTTTAGCACAACACACCACACCCAGTCAGGCTTCACCTTAGGTCTTTGCATTTGTTCTTCAGATAGGTGTTTTGTTTGCCCTGGGTGGATCCCCAGGAAAGGGATTGCTAGGTCACAAAGCAGGTCCATTTCTAGAGTTTGGATGAATCAATCTCCAGACTGTTTCCCACTGAGGTTGGACTAACTTACATTCCCCCAGCAGCTGGTGTGTCTGTCTTTCCTGATGTGTGACATTCTCACAGGTGGAATGAGGTCTCTGGCTGCTGTTTTTATTTGCAGTTCCCTGACCATCAGTGATGACTCTGAGCAGTGTTTCATCTGTCTGTCGGAGAAGATTCTGCTGATGTCTTTGTTCCATTTTCCAGTGGGGCTGTCTGTCTTCTGCTGAGTTTGGGGAGCTCACTGTGTATTTTGGTATCAGTCCTGTGTGTCTGTCTGATACATAAGGATCTCCCCCACGCTGAGGAGTCTGTCAGGGGGCGATGCCCTTTGCCAGGCAGAAGCTTTTCAGGTGGATGTCAACCCACTGGTCTATATTTGCCTGTTTTCCTTGCAACTGGATTTCATTCGGTAAAGATGTTGCAAAAACTGAGAAATGTTATGCATGTACAAACTATTGTATATACTATCAAATGTAAAACATTAATTCCCCAATAAAGAAAAAAAAATGTCCAAGGGCTCCGGGCGCTGGCGCAGCAGGGTAAGCGCACATGGCCCGAAGAGCAAGGACTGGCCTAAGGATCCCAGTTCCAGCCCCCAGCTCCCACCTGCAGTGGAGTAGCTTGACCAGCGGTGAAGCAGGTCTGCAGGTGTCTGTCTTTAAAAGAGAGAGAGAGAGACATGGTTCCTGACTTCCTTGGGTGTTTTCCAGATTCATGTCCCTTTCGGTGATGGAATAAAGACAAGATTCCTAGTGACAAACCTTTCAGGTCCCAGTGGGACTGGGATTCGGAGCCCTGTGGTCCTCCTCTATGCTTTAGCCCTCTGGAGTCTGGACCAAATTTCCCATACTGGCACTGGTAGTATAGTGGTAAGCATAACTGTCTTCCAAAATTCCTTACGGGGTGCAGAAGGTGGAAGGTTTGTCTTCTGTATTGCTTCCCTGCTGGCCACAGATGTTGGCAGGTCCATTCATACACTGGCCTATTTCCAGATAAATCTTTCTTTTATTTCCAAATCTTTTTTTTTTTGGGGGGGATCTGCATTCCAAGAATAGCTGAACTAAAAACCATAGTAAAATGGTTCAACAGTAAAGGCACAGAAGCCAACGGGCAAAGCAGTGAGCTAGAGAGTAAAGCAAGCTATCAAGACGCCCAGAAAGAACTGGACTTCAAACATTAAGTCCTCAGTTCAACCCCCAGCACTGCATGTGCAGTGCTGCTTGAGTTAGCTCCCTCAGTCTTCCACTAGAAAATAAACTGGGAGTCGGGCAGCAGCACAGCGGGTTAAATGCACGTGGTGCAGGCCAAGGACCGGCGTAAGGACCCCGGTTCGAGCCTCCCGTCCCCCACCTGCATGGAAGTCGCTTCACAGGCAGTGAAGCAGGTCTGCAGGTGTCTGTCTTTCTCTCCCCCTCTCTGTCTTCCCCTCCTCTCTCCATTTCTCTCTGTCCTATCCAACAACGATGACATCAATAACAACAACAACAATAAAAAAAAAAAACAAGGGCAACAAAAAGGGAAAATAAAATAAAAAAAAAGAAAAGAACTCTAAGAGGCTGGGGAGATAGCATAATACTTATTTAAAAGATGTCCATGTCGGAAGCCAAGGCCCCAGGTTCAATCCCCCACACATCTATAAGCCAGAGCAAAGCTCCAGCATCTCTCAGTAAAGTAAATAAGCATACATACACACACACACACACACACACACACACACACACACACACACACACACACACACACGTCAAGGGACAACTTCAAGAGGAATATAGCATTCATTTCAGCACAGTAATTAAGATGGCAAAGATCAAATACAAAAAGTTTAGAAGTGGGCAAGGGGTAGATAGCACACTGGTTATGCAGAGACTCTCCTGCCTGAGGCCCCAAACCCCCAGGTTCAATCCCTGGCACCACCATGAAAGCGCTGAGGAGGGAACTGGGAAAATAAATAAATGAACAAAAGTAGTTAGAGAAAAGGAGAGTGCCCTTTAAAGAAACCCCATTAGGAACAGCAGTTGATTCCCCAACAGAAATCTAAAGACTAGAAAGAACTGGGAGGGCTCTGCTCAGCCTACCAGGCGCACACCTTGTGGACTGCCTGTCACAACATGCATGAACCCGGGTTCAAGCCCCCAGCCGCACAGGAGGGAGGTTATTAATCAAGTTAGTATTGCAGGTGTCTTTCTCCCCCTTCCCTCTCAATTTCTATCCCTAGCCAATAAATTCATTAAACAATAACATAGGAAGGAAGGAAGGAAGGAAGGAAGGAAGGAAGGAAGGAAGGAAGGAAGGAAGGGGGGCACAGCCACAGTCTGGATCCGTGGGTGGAGTATGGACTTACTATGCTCACACTGGGTCCCATCTCCCCTCCCTTTCATTAGAAAACTCCAAAAAAATTTTTTAAATAGATGCATCATTCTTCGATACGTGCCCAAGTAACACTTGAAGTGAATTAATGCAGTAGACACATGTGCGAGAAAGAGAAAAAGAAACAGATGAAGCAGAAAGTATCACGTAACAAGAGCCACAGTCCCTGACTAGTCAGAGTAAAGGCAATCAGAACAGATCTGGAATGCCTATCATTTTTTTTTTTTGGCCAGGGCCCTCAGCTCTGGCCGTAGAACCTGGGAGCCTCAGGCCTGAGAGTCAGTTTGCATAACCACTATGCTATCTCCCCCACCCCCACCAACTTTTCCTATCCAATAGTGTTCATGTACACATAAACACGCGCTGTTTTTTACCTTTTCTATCCAGTAGAAACTGCTCACCCTCTCTCCCACTGCCGGACACACAGTAGGTCTTCAGTATACTGAAAGGTTTTTTGTTTGTTTGTTTTTTTATAACCAAAGCACTGCTCAGCTCTGGCTGGTGGTGGTACAGGGGACTGAACCTGGAACTTTGGACCCTCAGGCATAACCTTTTGCATAACCATTATGCTATCTACCCCTGCCCGAGAAAGTGGTTTCTATTCGGGTTTCACAACAGTGTGAAATGGTCTTCATCCTTAGAAATCCAGAAACTGAGTCTCGGGAAAAGTTCAGAGCTTATGTGAGCCACGAGCAGATGGCGGCTTTGCACCTGACTCTCCCCACGGCAGCTCCTTCCTCGGGGAGAGAAGTCTGTGGTTCACACACACCGTCTATGTGACCAACAGCTGCTCAGAGCCACCAAGAAGCCTATTTATGGGGGGAAGGGGAGCAAACTCTTTTTTTTTTTAGTATTTATTTATTCATTTTCCCTTTTTGTTGCCCTTGTTGTTTTATTGTTGTGGTTATTATTGTTGTTGTTATTGATGTCTTCGTTGTTGGATAGGACAGAGAGAAATGGAGAGGGAGAGAAGGGGGAGACAGAGGGGGAGAGAAAGACAGACACCTGCAGACCTGCTTCACCACCTGTGAAGCGACTCCCCTGCACTACCGCCCGACTCCCTTTTTTTGTTTTGTTTTACATCCACATTACACTTAGTCCCTTTCCCACTAGTAATGCTATTCCTCTCAGACCGAAACCCCTCCAGCCATGCCAGTTTCTCATCTCTGCAGGGCTTCCCCCCTAAGCCTACTTTATTCCGCTCACATTACAGACCCAATTAGGCAGACTCATCTTTTTTTCAATTTCACACCTTGCCAAAAAACTTCAGATCCATGGTCTCATCTGTTTTTTATTTTATTTATTTTTTTAAATATTTATTTATTCCCTTTTGTTGTTTTTATTGTTGTAGTTATTGTTGTTGATGTCGTCATTGTTGGATAGGACAGAGAGAAATGGAGAGAGGAGGGGAAGACAGAGGGGGAGAGAAAGACAGACACCTGCAAACCTGCTTCACCGCCTGTGAAGCAGATGGGGAGCCGGGGGCTTGAACCGGGATCCTTATGCCAGTCCTTGCGCTCTGCGCCACCTGCGCTTAACCCGCTGTGCTACAGCCCGACTCCCACTGTTTTTTATTTTTAAAACTCTTCTCTATGATGAAAGTAAAAGCAAACAGATGTTTTTAAGTTTCTGTGCTGAAGGGGACAGGGTAACTACAAAGAGAAATAGGAATTTCAAAAAGGGATGAGTTTTCATACAAAGTGGAAATGTTCATATAATCTTGGAACGGAAAAAAAAAAATCAATGACATGCAAAAGAAAAAGTGATGGAATGATAGCCCTGACAAATGACAAGGACAGGCCAGAAAGGGAAAATCGGGGGAGGGGTCTCAGCACCATCTAACATAACCATCAACAAAAAAGGCTGGGAAGCGGGGTAGATAGCTCCAGTAGGTCTTGTCAAATCTGCCCGCCTAGGAGTTTAAGCTTAAGACAGGAAAGCCGGCTGTGGTGGTGAGAAGTGACTGAATCCTCAACACGTGCGCCTATCAACAGCTCGCCTTCAAAGGCAAGCCACCCAGAGAGCCGAGAAGTGGCATCAAGGCTCAATCTAAGGCACCACGGCCAAGCAGCGATGCTCCGGCAGAAGACAGGGGCTTCGTGTTAGGGGACAATCCACAGTGGCTCCGTACTGGGTCTTCTAGTTGCCAAGGCCCAGCAGGAACACTGAGTTGGCAGGGGTAGACAACATCACGGTTAAGCAAGCTGACTCTCATGCCTGAGGCTCCAAAGTCCCAGGTTCAATCCCCTGCACCACCCATAAGCCAGAGCCAATCAGTGCTTTGGTTAAAAATAAATAAATAAATATGCTGAGTTGAATCTAATCACACATGAGGTTTCCCAAACAAAAACAATGGAGAGGAAGACCACGCTGCCAAGCACTGTGTGTAACCCGAGTCCTACGCCCATCACAACGCCGTGTAGCTATAGGACTTGGAGAGGTAGTATCCTCATTGTTTTTATTTATAAAATGTAAATATTGACAAGACCATAGGATAAGAGGGGTATATTTACACACATTGCCCACCCCCAGAGCTCCATATCCCATCCCCTCCCGATAGCTTTCCTATTCTCTATCCCTCTGGGAGTATGGGCCCAGGGTCATTGTGGGATGCAGAAGGTGGAAGGTCTGGCTTCTGTAGTTGCTTCCCCGCTGAACATGGGTGACAGGTGGATCCACACTCCCAGCCTGTCTCTCTCTTTCCCTAGTGGGGTGGGGATCTGGGGTAGCGGAGCTCCAGGGCACATTGGTGGGGTTGTCTGCCCAGGGAAGTCTCATTTTGCAGATAAGGAAACAGGCCCGCACTAAAGAGCTCAAGCAGCCTGGCCTGGAGAGATTACTGAGGCCTCCCACCTCCAGTGGCTGGTACTCTAAGAGCAAGGTCGCCAGGGAAGTGGCTCAGCAGACAGAAAGCAGAGGGATTTATTCCACTCAGAAAGTCCCTGAATCTCTCTGCCTGGCACACAGTGGCTGGAGCAGTGCTCTGCAGACACATCTCGCTCGCCCTCAGCAGACAGCAGCACACCTAGGGCCTTATGACAGGCAGCGCGCTGAGAGGCCTCCTCACTGCCTGCTGGGGTGGGCAGAGGCCAGACAGGCCCCCCCAACATGCATGGAGCACTCCCAGTGCTGTCCTCGGTGCTGCCGGGGCTTGAACCCAACACTCCACACAGCAAGCCATATGCTCTACAGAACTACTTCTGGGTCTCTAAGCATTTTTTCTAGTCCATCGCCTTAACCACTCACCCACGACACATCCACTCAATAGCATCCTGAAACAAGACTTAACAGGCCCAGCAGTGGCACACCTCACTGAGAGCGCATGTTACAAGGCTCAAGGATCCAGGTCCACGTCCTGGGTCCCCAACCTGCATCTCCCAAATCAGACCCTCCCTCAGCCTTCTGTATCTCAGGGAAAGAACTTAGTATTCACACAAGTTACAAACTACAATCTAGTCCGAACCTTTGACCTCCAGAGCTGACCTACTCTGACCATAAAAACTCCCTCCCAAAGGTTCCCCTCCACTCTCTCCAGAGGTCCCTCCCACTTGCTCATGGCAGTGGCCTCCTTGCTCTCCCTCATCTTACAGCCTCTGCAGTCAACAGAACTTCAGTCTTCTCCCAGGCTTATCGTCCGCTATCAGCGATGCCCAGGAGCCCAGTTCAGGCGCCCCGCTACCCCGCTCTCCAACTGCAGGGGAGTTGATTCACAGGTGGTGAAGCAGGTCTGCAGGTGTCTGTCTTTCTCTCCCCGTCTTCCCCTCCTCTCTCCATTTCTCTGTCCTATCCAATGATGACATCAATAACAACAACTACAACAACAATAAAAAACAAGGGCAACAAAAAGGAAAATTAAAAAAAGATATATCAAAAAAAGCAGACCCCATCTTGCATTTTTTGTGGTGGTGGTGGGGGGGCGAACCTGGGACCTTAGAGCTTCCGGCAGGAAAGTCTGTATAAGCATCATGCTATCTACTCCCACCCTATCTTTTAACTTGACCCAGAGAAACTTCAGGCCCCTCTCTGACACCCCACCCCAACACTTGGTGGGAGGTCATAGCAGCCCACGCAATGGCGCCATTCTTAGCCTCGCGCCTCAGAATCCCAGTGTTCCATCCCCTGCACCACCTCCGGTCCAAAACTCTCTTGAAACTCTCCCTGCTTTCTTGATCCGAGTGTTTGGCATTCAGGTCTCAGCTTAAATGCCAATTTGCTCAGAAAGGTCTGCAGAGACCAGTTAACCTCAAACCAGTCACATAAGCCACCACATTACGCCACCCCTTTCCCCGTCTCTACAGGACGACGACATTCAGTCAGCCACAGAAGGATGCCTGGACCCAGGCCCGCGTGGTGTGCGGAGCAGAGCTCAAGCATCTCCCCCGCCACCTGGGCAGCAGGGAAAGGGGGTTCACCACAGCCCTCTGGTGTGGCCTGGCCTGTGCTCCCTACTGGAAAAAGCGCCCCACGTGGTGACATCAGCGTCCATCCGTTTCTGTCGTCACAACCTCCCACCACTAACTGCCCGTGCAGACAGCTCCGAGACCCGCCTCAAAGCTTGTCCTTAGACTGCGTTATTGCCAGTCAGTCACAGGGCCATCGCCTGGCTGCAAACTCCAGGAGAGAGCACGGGCGGGTGCCCTGGGGTGAGCAGTTAGCTGCAGGTGCCAGCCTTGCCACTGCCTGCCCTGCCCTACCGGCTCCCCCCAAGCCTCACCTACGGGGACAGAAGGATGCTCCAGGAGGGAATGTGTGCCAGGGGAGGGGACACCCGGGGAGGGGGACATCGCCCTGTCAGGAGGGAGCTGCCCTGCCCATGGGAGCAGGCGGTGAGGTGAGCTCTTCCCAGGACCTGGTGGATCCTGAAGGGTGGAAAACCAGGTTTTCGACAGGGGCTGGTTGCAGGCACTTGCCACTGTGACCAACTGCTTCTCTGTGGCAGTGCCAGCTGAGGCTTTTGGCCCCTGTGGCGGAAAGCACTCCACATTCTCTCTCATCATTGTCAGCTAATCAATTTGATATTACATTACCAAAGTGCCTGTCCCTTAATACACCTGCTCTTAAAGGATTTAAGTTATGAAGAATCTGAGCTTAAAATCATGTATTCCACTTCCCTCTTAATGTCCACATCAAAAAGAAGTTTCTGGTAGTAGTCTATTTAATGTCAGCATGCCGGATCAATCAGATTAAATTTCTCCTACATTTTTAGAGTGAACCATCTGTTCAAACACCATATAATAAGCACCCCTTAAGAAGTAGTTCCTCCTCATAAATCACTAATTAACGGGGGGGGGGGGGGTGTTTGACTGTCTCAAACCTTTTAATGCACAGACCATAGGCTGAGTATATGTTCTTTCAATCTAAGCACTTAAGACTTCAAACACGTAGTCAGACTGAATTTTAACAGTGGGTGCAAATTGTGAATACCTTTCTTTCTTTTTTTAAGATTTTATTTATTAATGAGAAAGACTGGAGAGAAAGAACCAGACATCACTCTGGCACATGTGCTGCCGGGGATTGAACTCAGGACCTCATGCTTGCGAGTCCAGTGCCTTAGCCACTGCGCCACTGCCCAAACCACTGTGAATACATTTCTAATAATGACTTGTTCTTTGAAATGTGGACTTTTCTAAAAGCTTAGACCAGGGAGGAAAGAAGCAACCGATGGCATTACTCTATAAGCCACAGCTATATATAAATAATGTCAAGGGATATAAATTATGGTGATGTGTATGATACAGAAAATCCTAACAAAGGGATTTTCAAAGTTAACCCAACTGCCAAATAATTTTATTACAGCAATAACTATCTATTGCCTTCTTAAACCCTCAGAAGGCAGGACCCTCCCACTTCCTAGAAACTATATTTCCCCCAGTCCTGGAGCCTCTAGGGTGGGGCTCACTTTCCTGCATGCTTCTCCCAATTCATACCAAATGATGCTGCATCTGCTGATCCCAACCTATTCAATACAATGCGCTTCTAACCAATAAAGGCTTCACTTCAGACTGTGTCCAGAGACATCAGGCGTGGAAGGTCAGCCCTTCAGCCTCATTACTTGGGTGAGACCTCTCCTTTCTCACAGGATTCTCGAATTCCATCTCGGCTGGTTCACTTCCCAACAAAGCCCCCAAACCTAGTAATAGACCAGGTCCCATGAGATAGGGTATATGTTCACCTGTACCCATAAATTAGGGCAAAATATAGACCTGCAAGCAAAAGTACACAATAGTCTGTAGTGAGTCAGTATGTGCAGCAAGCAAGTAGAAAGACCTAAAGACACCATAAAGTTTCTAATGAAATAGCGTCTACTTAGACTCAGATACCCTCTCATCTACTTCCTATTACACTTCCCTCACACACTTCAAAGCTAACCCTAAAGTAAGGACTGCAAAAGATGAATAAGGGCAAGAGACTGGCATACTTTAACGATGACTCTTTAGTCACTATCAGGCCACCCCATCAGCTGGGGCCCTAATCGTGGAGTCCTGAGATTCCCACACAGACATGATGGGCCTAGACCTCGAATAAATCCCTCTCTCCATTGTTATCGGTCATTTCTATCAGGAACACAAGAGACCCCTTTGTGGGCCCCCACAGGACCTTGCCCTCAACCTGGATCAACAATGGTAGAGAATGTTCCATCCTCTGAAGGGAGGCTGGACAACATACTCTATGCTACACCTGAGGAAGGTGGGTCCTGATATTGGGGCAGCTTGGAACATTCCTACTCATGACCACAGAATGTGAGCTCAGATCTACAGGGATGCAGAGGTCACACAGGCTCCTAAACTGAATATGGGCCCCGGATCACATCAAATCGATGGGGTTTACAGTCAACAATATTTATACCCCTTTCCCATATTAGGGAGCTACTCTCTTCCCTGATCCAGCTTTCTGGTCCTTTTTCCAGCCATGACATCATCTCCCCAGACAATAACTTGAGTCCACCAGCATATCAGAGGTCAGGCTCAGGAAAAAACTAGTATAGTCATGGGGCCTTTGGAATATAATTAAAATAGACCTACTGGCTATCTTCAAAACGGAGACTCCAAATCTTCCTCTGCAATATCCCAGCCTTTAGGTTCATGATTAGTCAACAGTTTGTTTGGCTTTATATCTTAACTCTTTTTCAGCCACCAGGTTCCAGATGCTAGCATGATGCCAACCAGACTTCCCTGGACAGACAACCCCACCAATGTGTCCTGGAGCTCCAATTCCCCAGAGCCCTGCCCCACTAGGGAAAGAGAGAGACAGGCTGGGAGTATGGATCCACCTGTCAACGCCCATGTTCAGCAGTGAAGCAATTACAGAAGCCAGACCTTCCACCTTCTGCATCCCACAATGACCCTGGGTCCATGCTCCCAGAGGGATAAAGAATAGGAAAGCTACCAGGGGAGGGGATGGGATATGGGGTTCTGGGGGTGGGAACTGTGTGCAAAGCTGTACCCCTCTTATCCTATGGTTTTGTCAGTGTTTCCTTTTCATAAATAAATCTGTTTAAAAAAAAGTAGTCCCCTAGGGCTAAGAAGACAGCATGCTGGCTTTGTAAACCAAAGACTCGGCTCCCAGCTTCAACCTGCAGCAGTACCTACCATAAGCCAAAAGTAAGCAGTGCTCTGCTTTAATAAAGAAAAAAAATCAGACAACAGTGTCCTCTTTCCACACGTCACCTCATTTCTTGTATTATTTGAATGATGCTATTAAGATGCAGTATTATCGGGGCTGGGCAGTGGTGCACTTGGTTGAGCACACGTTACAATGCGCAAGGACCCAGGTTCAAGCCCCCAGTCCCTACCTGCAGGGGGGAAGCTTTGCAAGGGGTGAAGCAGTGTTGTAGGTTGTCTTTGTCTCTCTCCTTCTCTACCCCCTCTCGCTTCTTGATTTCTGGCTGTCTCTAGCCAATAAATAAATAAAAAATAAAAATTTTTTAAAAAAGAATATAAAAAGAGAGGCAGCATCATCTAATAAAAGTGTCTTACTGTTGGGGCCAGGCGGTGGCGCACCTGGTTGAGCACACAGGCTACAGGGCTCGAGGACCCGGGTTCAAGTCCCCATCCCCACCTGCAGGGGGAAAGCTTTACAAGTGGTGAAACAGGGCTGCAGGTGTCTCTCTGTCTCTTTCCCTTCTCTACCACCCCTTCCCTCTCAATTTCTGGCTGTCTCTATCCAATAAATAAGTAAATAAAATTTAAAAACAATTTTAAAAAGCGTCTTTCTGTGATTGACACCAAAGGCAGTGTGAGCTAACGGTCAAGTGAGTACACGATGACCGGTCAGTTTAAAAAAAAAAAAAATCAAGCGGCAGCACTGGCCTCGCTGTTAAGAGTGCGGAACTTGTCTGTTAAGCACAAGTTCAAGTGTGGCCTGAATGACACTGAGGTTTCTTTCATTTCTTAAAAGGGCGCAGGACTTAACTCCTAGGAGCAAGTGTGCTCCTGCTTCTCACTCGCACATCCGAGCTCCATCCAGAAGACCCAGCCTGCTCCAGCCCCGCAGCCCCGCAGCGGGCGCCCCTTCACTTACTCAAGCCCAGTTGGCTGTTATCTCCCAGCCCACCCACTCACTCTCTGACATTCCTGCTGGCCTCTCGCTCCCTCGGGTTTCTATGCCAGCTAGCTTAACCTTCCGAATGAAAACCAAACCAACACCAGCCTTCAGGAGCAGTCAAAGCAGAGTCGAGACACAAACGGATCATTTTATGGAATTTCCTTATTGGCCTCACCAAAACTTTTCCCCCTTCGTTTTAAATCTATTTCTAAATTTGGCTACTCAGTTTTCCACAACAAACTCCTTATAGTAATTCCATTTTTACTGTTCCTTCTAATTCTATTTCAAGTATAGTATCAAAAAAATGTTAATCTAAAAGCCACTACAAAGATGGAACTAAAATAGTCCTAGTTTAAAGAGACATTCTGGAATGCAAGGACCTTAAGTGAAACCTTCAAATCATCTCAGTGTGAATGTTCCATGACACTCTGGTCTTGCTCCACATCAGCAAGACACCTACACAGCCAAGAACAAAACTGTATTTACACAAATAGCAGCAAACAACTGAATCCGTTCTCTGGAACACCCAAACTATCCAAAACCATTCTTCTAGAAGTGTATTTATAATTGACATAACTCAATACACTCCCTTGGATATAAACAAGGAAACAGCCAGCATAATTAAGAATGTGGGTGGGGGAGATAGCTAATGGTTACAAAGAGACTCCCATGCCTGAGGCTCCAGAGTCTCAGGTTCAAGCCTCCACACCGCCATAAACCAGAGCTGAGCAGTGCTCTGCAAAGTAAAATATAATCAGATCTACTGTACGGAAAACTGGTTCCAAGTCTGATGGAACGTAACTTCCGGGGGCCGTGGACAGTGACGATGTATCAATAGGGCCAGAGGCTGGAGTGTGAGATCAGATTCTGAGTTCAACCCCTGGCCCCTGAAGGCTCAGGCTTCTCAGTAAATTCTCTGGGAAAATTCTCTGTGCCCCAATGTTCTGGAACCCTAAACATCGTAATGATGGGAGTCCTGCACACCAACACTCACAGTCACAGACACAGGACCCAACGGTCCTGCTCCAAGTATGCTGTCGACGCCCACCATGCAGCTGCTGAGTTTCCCTCCCACAGCGTGACCCACAGACTACACCCGACAGGCAGCTGAGCTGCTCCGTGCAACTCCAAAAGAGACTTGGAACCCGCTTCTTACAGACTCAAGATGTGTCACAGAGCCGGAGATGGAAGCAGGTCAGTGGCGTCTGACTCCACCAGCAAACCAAGCCCTGTCTCCTGGATGAGGGAGGGCCGCACACCACCTGCCCCGACTCCAGGCTGCCTCGGGCAGTGAAGCCCCGGCATGGCAGGGTCCTGACCCTGAACAGTGGCTCTGGAGAAGGCGCCAGGACTCAGCAAGTGTCCAGGGGCACTGCAGAGGGGGGGCGAGGGGTCCTGGCCCCAGGCTAAGCCGCAGGCCTGGGGAAGAAGGTGTAGACCAGGCTCTCTACCAGTCGGTGTAGCCCAGGCTGTCTACCATCAGTGTAGACCAGGCTGTCTACCATCAGTGTAGACCAGGCTCGCCTACCAGTCAGTGTAGACCAGGCTCGCCTACCAGTCAGTGTAGACCAGGCTCGCCTACCAGTCAGTGTAGACCAGGCTGCCTACCAGTCAGTGCAGCCCAGGCTGCCTACCAGTCAGTGTAGACCAGGCTGTCTACCATCAGTGTAGACCAGGCTGTCTACCAGTCAGTGTAGACCAGACTCGCCTACCAGTCAGTGTAGACCAGGCTCGCCTACCAGTCAGTGTAGACCAGGTTCGCCTACCAGTCAGTGTAGACCAGGCTGCCTACCAGTCAGTGTAGACCAGGCTGCCTACCAGTCAGTGTAGACCAGACTCGCCTACCAGTCAGTGTAGACCAGGCTGTCTACCATCAGTGTAGACCAGGCTGTCTACCAGTCAGTGTAGACCAGGCTCGCCTACCAGTTAGTGTAGACCAGGCTCGCCTACCAGTCAGTGTAGACCAGGCTGTCTACCATCAGTGTAGACCAGGCTGTCTACCAGTCAGTGTAGACCAGACTCGCCTACCAGTCAGTGTAGACCAGGCTCGCCTACCAGTCAGTGTAGACCAGGCTGCCTACCAGTCAGTGTAGACCAGGCTGCCTACCAGTCAGTGTAGACCAGACTCGCCTACCAGTCAGTGTAGACCAGGCTGTCTACCATCAGTGTAGACCAGGCTGTCTACCAGTCAGTGTAGACCAGGCTCGCCTACCAGTTAGTGCAGACCAGGCTCGCCTACCAGTCAGTGTAGACCAGGCTGTCTACCATCAGTGTAGACCAGGCTGTCTACCAGTCAGTGTAGACCAGGCTGCCTACCAGTCAGTGTAGCCCAGGCTGCCTACCAGTCAGTGTAGACCAGACTCGCCTACCAGTCAGTGTAGACCAGGCTGTCTACCATCAGTGTAGACCAGGCTGTCTACCAGTCAGTGTAGACCAGGCTCGCCTACCAGTCAGTGTAGACCAGACTTGCCTACCAGTCGGTGTAGACCAGACTCGCCTACCAGTCGGTGTAGCCCAGGCTGCCTACCAGTCGGTGTAGCCCAGGCTCGCCTACCAGTCAGTGTAGACCAGGCTGCCTACCAGTCAGTGTAGCCCAGGCTGCCTACCAGTCAGTGTAGACCAGACTCGCCTACCAGTCAGTGTAGCCCAGGCTGCCTACCAGTCAGTGTAGCCCAGGCTGCCTACCAGTCGGTGTAGCCCAGGCTGTCTACCATCAGTGTAGACCAGGCTGTCTACCAGTCAGTGTAGACCGGGCTCAGCTGTCGGGCTGTGGCCCAGACCACAGGGGCTCTAGGCCTCCCCCCCCTCCTGGGAGAACTGAGCCCACAGCACCCACAAGGTCACCGGGCCCAGGATGCGGGCTTAGCCACCCTCCACCCAGCACAGGAGGGGCGGCCCCTTCCCGCCTCGCACCCCCACAGCCCCTCGGGCCTCGGGCCACGTGCTCCGGGCACCTGCGGTCGGGACCCACCCACCCCGGGCTGCACTCGGGCCCTGACTACAGCCGGGGACGCGCCCAGCCTGGTTACAGTCGAGCCCCTCCACCCCCCACCCCGTCTCGGGCTGCACTCGGACCCCCGCCCAGAACCCCGGTTACAGCCGGACCCCCAGCCAGAACCCCGGCCCCTAGCTACAGTCAGAGACCCCCGCCCACCCGGGGCTTCAGACGCGACCCCGACCCGGAACCGCGGCGCCTAGCTACAGCCGGGGACCCCCGCCCAGAACCCCGGTTACA
Organism: Erinaceus europaeus; assembly: GCF_950295315.1. Classification (NCBI taxonomy): domain Eukaryota; kingdom Metazoa; phylum Chordata; class Mammalia; order Eulipotyphla; family Erinaceidae; genus Erinaceus; species Erinaceus europaeus. Next base: position 4,725,274 of record NC_080171.1, read on the forward strand.
GTCAGATCCTCGCCCCCCGCCCGGGGCTGCAGTCGGGACCCCCGCCCAGCCCCCGGTTACAGCCGGACCCCCCACCCCCGGGTCTCGGGCTGCACTCGGACCCCCGCCCAGAACCCCGGTTACAGCCGGACCCCCAGCCTGAACCCCGGCCCCTAGCTACAGCCGGGGACCCCCGCCCAGAACCCCGGTTACAGCCGGACCCCCAGCCCCCGGTTACAGCCGGACCCCCGCCCGTCCAATCTCAGGCTGCACTCGGGACGCCCCCCGCCCGGGGCTGCAGTCGGGACCCCCGCCCAGCCCCCGGTTACAGCCGGACCCCCGCCCGCCCGGTCTCGGGCTGCACTCGGGCCCCCGCCGGAACCCCGGCTCCTGGCTGCAGCCCCGGAGGCCCCGCCCGCCCGGCGCACCGTCTGCTCGGGGTCGATGTCGATGCGGAACGTCTGCTGCTGCAGGGTCTTGAGCGTGACCTGCATGGCGGCGCCGCGGCCGGGCGGCCGGGTGCGGGGCGCCGCGCGGGGTGTGGCCGGGGGGGCCGGGGGGCCGCGCCGCTCGCGCTCTCGGGGGACGGCGGGGGAGGGGGCGTCACATTCGCCACGCGGAGCGCCGCCGCCAGCCCGGACCCCGACCCCGACCCCGACCCCGGCCCGGACCCTCGCCGCTGCCCCCGCGCCGCCGGCCTTCCCTGCGGGATCGGAGCGCCGTGCTGTCCCCCTCGCGCGGGGAGTCCGCCCGAGCCCTCAGAAGGGCGCGCGGGAGTCTGCGAGACCGGCGTCCGGCAGCCGCCTCACCACGGGCTGGTGGCCGCCATCACCGTGACTCGCCGACGCTCGCCCCCTCCCCCACCGGAAAGAAAAAGGAAAAAAAAAAAAACCGAGCATGCGCAGAGCGCAGGCGTAGGGTGCGGCGCGGCTGTGCGCACGCGCCGCCAGAAGCCCCGCCCCGGAAGTCAGGCGCGGCGGATTACGACTCGGGGACGTCCGTGGCCTAGATGGGGAGTGCGCGTGCGCAGTCCGTCTGCGGGCGCGGGGGCGGGGGCGGGGCTCGAGGGGCTTCCGGGGCGGCCGCGGCCGGGGAGCTGCTCGGTGCCGGCGCGTGTGCGCAGACGCGGCCCCGGTGATGGAAGGCGGCCTCGGACCCGGGCCTTCCTGGGTGCTGCCGACATTTTTTCAGCCCCGAGGCTTGCATCCAGCGCCGGGAAGACCGCGGGTCTGTTTAGCAAGATGGCGTACCTGGCTGAGCGCACACCTGGCAGCGCGCAGGGGTCCGGGTTCGAGTCCCCGCTCCCCATCTGCACGGGGCCGGCTTCAGGGTTGCTGAAGCAGGGCGGCGGGTGCCTCTCTCTCTCCCCTTCCCCTCCCCATTTCTGTCTTTATTCATTTCAAGACTTTATTTTCTTTACTTATTTACTTTTTATTTTTTAACCGCACTGCTCAGCCCCGGCATATCATTCGGGGGGGAATTGAACCTGCGACTTGGGAGCCTCGGGCATGACCGTCCCTTTGCATAGCCACTATGCTATCTACCTCCCCTATTTATTTATTTATAAATAAATATTTATAAATATTTATTATTGGGTAGAGACAGACTTTGAGGGCATAGGGGGTAGATAGCATAATGGTTATGCAAAGAGACGGTTATGCCCGAGGCTCGGAAGTCGTAGGTTCGATCCCCTGCAATGCCATAAGCCAGAGGCGATTAGGGCTCAGGTTAAAAAAAAAAAAAAAAAAAAGTTGAGATAGGAATTGAGAGGGGAGGTATTGACTTCTTATTGGATAGATACAGAGACGCCTGCAGCCCTGCAGGTGGAGACCAGGGACTCGAACCCGAGTCCTTGAGCGCTGTGATGTGTGCGCTTAGCCAGGTGCGCCACCACCGGGCCCCTAATTTGTCTACTTATCCATTAATAAATAAATTTTAAAAAGGAAATCAAGGGAGTTGGGTGGTAGCGCACGTGGGTTAAGCGCACGTGGCACAAAGCCCAGGCACGGGTGTAAGGATCCCGGTTCGAGCCCCCGACTCCCCACCTGCAGGGGAGTCGCTTCACAGGCGGTGAAGCAGGTCTGCAGGTGTCTGTCTTTCTCTCCCCCTCTCTGTCTTCCCCTCCTCTCTCCATTTCTCTCTGTCCCATCTAACAAGGACAGCATCAATAACAACAACAATAATAACTACAACAACAAGGGCAGCAAAATGGGGGGAAAATGGCCTGGAGCCCCAGCGATAACCCTGGAGGCTAAATAAATAAATAAATTTAGCAAAAATATTTTAAAAGGGAAATCAAATATCTCTCATCTAGCAGAACTGGAAAGTTCTCAGGGCCGTGTCGGCCCCTGGAGTCCTGGCCTGGCTGGAGGTGTGGAGGCCTGACCTGGCCTTGCCCAGCCTTTGCCCCCCACCCTAGGCTCCTCTCCCAGCTGACCAGGGGGCTGCTGTCTTGCCATATCCAGATCTTTGTTTAAATGTCATTTATTCGAGCCTCAAAAGGAACATACCTAAAATAGACTTCCTAGCTTCTTCCCACACGGAGACAGTTTCATCTGCTCTCTTCTTACCTTTGGGTTCTTGATTATTAAACAATTTGTCCTGCTTTGTATCTTAATACTTTTCAGCCACCAAGATGCAAATGCTACCATGACACCAATGACTTGACCCATGTGTCCTGGAAGCCCACCTCCCCAGAGCCCTGCCCCACTAGGGAAAGACAGAGTGTCTTTCTGGACATGGGTGTTGGCAGGTGGTGTGGATCCACCACCTGCCAACACCCATGTCCAACAGAGAAGCAATTACAGAAGCCAGAACTCCCACCTTCTGCTCCCCATAAAGATCTTTGGTCCATGCTCCCAGAGGGACAAAAAATAGGCAAGCTTCCACGGAATTCTGGTGGTGGGAACTGTGCCCCTCTTATCTTATATTCTTATGAATCATTATTAAATCACTAATAACAAATGTCTACTCAGTGAAATCTATCCTGGATATGCCACTTAAAATCACAGATGCTTAGCCGCCATCTAAAATACATATTACTTCTATCATCTTTCCTCTGAAACCCAGACTGAAACAGCACAATGGCAAGGATTTTGTTGTATAAACCAGTGTACCCTCAGCATGAAAATCATGGAGGGGTGAGAGGGGTTAGATAGCATGAAGTTTATGCAAACAGACTCTCCTGCCTGAGGCTCAGTGGGAACACAGACTTAAAGAAGAGATTACTGTACTTTTCTGTTTTTCATCAGTAAGATAAGGATAACAGGAGCACTCAACTCCACTGATTGTTTGAAGGGAATAGAACAAGTAGTTCACCAATAGTTAGTTATTAATAACCCTAACCTTAACCCTAACCCACTAGGGAAAGAGAGAGGCAGGCTGGGAGTATGGATCCACCTGTCAACGCCCATGTTCAGCGGGGAAGCAATGACAGAAGCCAGACCTTCCACCTTCTGCATCCCACAGTGACCCTGGGTCCATGCTCCCAGAGGGATAAAGAATAGGAAAGCTATCAGGGGAGGGGATGGGATACAGAGTTCTGGTGGTGGGAACTGTGTGGAGTTGTACCCCTCTTTATCTTATGTTTTTGTCAATGTTTCCTTTTTATAAATAAAAATAAAGTAATAAAGAGCTGTCAAGTAATGTGCCTTGAGTCAAGCAGATCCAGAATTGGAACCTAAGCAGAACCTGCTGGCCTTGGTGCCCACTGCTTTGTGTTAGAAGCATTTCCCTTAAAGGCAGTTGGGGGAGTCAGCGGTAGCGCCGCGGGTTAAGTGCACATGGTGCGAAGCGCAAGGACCGGTGTAAGGATCCTGGTTTGAGCCCCCGGCTCCCCACCTGCAGGGGAGTCCCTTCACAGGTGATGAAGCAGGTCTGCAGGTGTCTTTCTCTCTCTCCCACTGTCTGTCTTCCCCTCCTCTCTCCATTTCTCTCTGTCCTATCTGACAATGACAATATTGATAACTAGAAAAAAAAAAAAAAAAAAAAACAAGGGCAACAAAAAAGGGAAAATAAAAATATTTTTTAAAAGTTAAAAATAAATAAATAAATAGGAAAAGCCGTTAGAAGGGGCCAGGCGTTGACACCTGGTTGAGCGCACATGTTCACACACACAAAGACCCAGGTTCAAGCCCCTGCTCCCCGCCTGTAGGCGGGAAGCTTCTTGAGTGGTGAAGCAGGGCTGCAGGTGTTTCTCTGTCTCCCTATCTATCTCCCTTTCTCCTCTCAATTTCTCTATATACAGTAAATAAGTAACTTTAAAAAGTAGTTGGAGGGCCAGGTGGTGACAGCCTGGTTGAACACACACGTTCCCCCGCCTGCAGGGGGAAAGCTTTGCAAGTGGTGAAGCAGGGCTGCAGATGTCTATCTCTTCCTAGCCTTTTGATTTTTGTCTGTCTCTCTCCAATAAGTAAAGATAAAATACCTTTAGAAAGTGATTGGAATATAGAGGAACGTCACAGTTAGACAGCTGACCTCTCTGGACCACTGTCTTCATGGACAATGTCACTGCTGGGTTGTCCTTGGCTTCTATGAGTTTAAATATAATTCATGGAACTTTCCTCACCAACCTCCCTCTCTACCAACCCTCTCTACCACTGTGACGGCATCTATTGCCCTGTGTTGTAATTTCAGCATGTAACCTTCTGCCCTCTGTTTTCCTGCCTGGCTGTTAGTCACCAGGTGATCTCATTTTATCCCTTGTTTGGAAACAACACCAGCTTAGACCTCTCTCCAGAGCTGAAGCCATATCAGCGTATGCAATATTTTCATTTGAACTATAATAAGCCTCTGAAATTCAATGCCACCAAACTGAGCTGTTGGTTTCTTCTTTTTAAAAAAATATTTTCTCTCTCTCTTTTTTTTTTTTAACTTTATTTAATTCAATGGGACAGAAAGAAATTGAGAGGGAGGGCAGATAGAGAAGGTGAGAGACACCTGCAGCCCTGCTTCACCACTTGTGAAGCTTTCCCCCTGTGTCGTGTGTGCTTAACCAGGTGCGCTACCGCCAGTGCCTGAGCCGTTGGTTTTCCCCTCCTCCACTCTCCTCCCGTCTTAGTTCAGGGCTCCACTCAGTGGCTGTGATGAAGGATGTGTCGTCCGTCCTCTCTCCTAAGTCTCCCACCCCCCAGCTCTCACCATTTCTACTTGTGCAGCCCTAAGTCAGTCCATCATCCATCATCATCTACCTGACAACCTGGTGTCTCCACTTCCCTCCCCACCGCCCTGCAGGAGGCTCCTCAGCCGTCGGAATTCAGACATTCAACTATAAATCAATCCATGTCATATCCGATACAGGCTGTGCTGTAGAAGGAGGTTCAGACGCTCCCTGGCCTCGGAGTCCTCACATGATGTAATCCTGGGTCCTTATCTCCCTCTCTCTCTTTCATCATCATGCTTTCTCCACAGTAGGCTCAGCGGGTTCCTGCCTCAGGGTCTTTGCAGCTGAGTTTACTTCAGATGGAAACTGTCTTCCCAGATCTCCAAATAGCTAGCTTCTTTTCACTAGCTTCCAAATCATATTTCGCTTGCGTGTAGAGGACTTTCTCCACGACGTCAGTGTATATTAAGCTTTACTCTAAAAGGAGCACCACTGTCAACTCTTGACACAGTTCACGTGGGGGATCATATCTGAGTACAACAAAACTCTACAACATAGGTACAACATTACCTTGGTTTAAAGGCTTTTCTGCGCAGGGGTAGATAGCATAATGGTTATGCAAAGAGACTCTCATGCCTGAGGCTCCAAAGTTCCAGGTTCAATCCCCTGCACCACCATAAACCAGAGCTGAGCAGTGCTCTGGTAAAAAATAAAGAAAGAAAGAAAGAAAGAAAGAAAGGCTTTTCTAGGGTGGGGGTATAGCATAATGGTTATGCAAAGAGACTTTCATGCCTGAGGCTCTCAAGTCTCAGGTTCAATCTCCCACACTGCCATAAGCCAGAGCTGAGCAGTGCTCTGGTAAAAAAAAAAAAAAAGAAATATATATATATATATATATAAAAGGTTTTTCTTTTCCCTCCCCCCTTTTTTTTTCTTGCAAGATTTTATTTATTTATTAGAGAGAGAAAAAGAACCAGAGTGTCACTCTGGTACATGAGCTGCTGGATATTGAACTTAGAATGTCATGAATTTTTTTTATTAATTTTTAAAAATATTTATTTATTTATTTTCCCTTTTGTTGCCCTTGTTTTTTTATCATTGTTGTAGTTACTATTGTTATTTATGTCGTTGTTAGATAGGACAGAGAGAAATAGAGAGAGGAGGGGAAGACAGGGCGAGAGAAAGACACCTGCAGACCTGCTTCACAGCCTGTGAAGCGACTCCCCTGCAGGTGGGGAGCTGGGGACTCGAACCAGGATCATAGAGCCAGTCCTTGAGCTTTGCGCCACATGCGCTTAACCCACTGCACTACCACCCGACTCCCTATGAATTTTTTTAAATTTATCATTAGGTAGAGACAGAGAGAAACTGAGATGAGAGAGGGAGATAGAGGGGGCGGAGACAGTACCTCAGTACCCAGGAAAGATATCTCCCTGTAGGTGGAGACCAGGGGATTGAACTTGAGTCCTTGTGTACCGTAGTGTATGCACTTAACCAGGTGCGCACTGTCTGGCCCCAGACCTTCGTGTTTGAGAGTCCAGCAAGTTATCCATGCACCATCATCCACGCTGCTCAGTTAAAGAGGTTTGCATGCCTCTGCCTGCAATCATTTTTAGCTTTTTTTTTTTTTTTTTGTCTGCCTCACTCACTACTTTCCAGACTTGCTTCTTGGGGAGAGTGACTCATGGCCAAAATTATGGCTCTTCAGCACCTCAAACAGTCCCTGGAACACGATAGGTAGTGCTCAACAGCCTGTGCTGTTAGACTCCAAAAGCACAGCTCTGTGAGCCCATTCGCAGGTCAGGCCTATCCATAGTGCAGTCCTCAGAGTCTAGCTCAATGTGGAGTCTTGATATGTTGGCTCAAAACACTGTCAACAATGAATTAATTCAATTAGATGTCATCTCACTGAAAGCTTCATCCAGTACACTTCCTTCCCTTCTTTTTAAATATTTATTTATTAATGATAGGAATAGAAAGAGAGAAAGAAAGAGAAAGAACCAGATATTACACTGGTACATGTGCTGTGGGGGATTGAACTCAGGACCTCATGCTTGAGAAGCCAACACTTTATTCAATGAGCCACTCCCAGATCACCCAGGAACACTTTTTAAAAAATTTTTAAATTTTCATTTACAATATGGAAATATTGACAAGACCACAAGACAAGAGGGGTAAAACTCCACACAGTTCCCACCACCAGAACTCCATATCCCATCCCCTTCCTTGAAAGCTTCCCTATTCTATATCCCTCTGGGAGTATGGACCCAGGGTCATTATGGGATGCAGAAGGTGGAGGTCTGGCTTCTGTAATTGCTTCCCCGCTGAACATGGGCATTGACTAGTGGATCCATACTCCCTGCCTGTCTCTCCCTTTCCCTAGTGGGGCAGAACTCTGGGGAGGTGGGACTCCAGGACACGTTGGTGGGGTCATCTGCCCAGGGAGGTCAGGTTGGTGTCATGGTAGCATCTGGAACCTGGTGGCTGAAAAAGAGGTAAGTTATAAAGCAGAATAAAATGTTGACTAATCATGAACCTAAAGACAAGAATATTGCAGATGAAAACTTGGGGTCTCCATTTTGGAAAAGGTTAGTAGGTCTATTCCAAGGGGCCCTTGACTTTACTAGTTTTTGCCTGAGTCAAACAGCTAATATGCAGGTAGACCCAAGGTTATCTGGGAGATGGTGTCATAGTTAATGTTACTGGAGAAAGCCAGTAACATTTTCTAATGTACAATGTTGGAATAAGAGTTGCTTTTGAGGGTGGGGATAGATAGCATAATGGTTGTGCAAAGAGACTCTCTTGCCTGAGGCTCCCAGTCTCCAGGCCCAATCCTCCACACCACCAGAAGCCAGGGCTGAGCAGTGCTCTGGTAAAAGAAAAAAAAAAGGTTTTTGTTTGCTTTCAATTTCTAGAAAAACTTCGTGTCAGTCCTACTCCCTCTACCCAGTGGCAGGGTTGAGCCGACTATGTGTCCACTGACATGGTGTGGCCGCCTAAATCTGGAGTTCCCAGTTCACATGACAGGTGATAAGAGTCTTGTCACAGGCCACGGAGGTGAGCATGGCCCAGACATGTCTGACTGTGTTGGCAGAATTTTAAAGGGGACAGTATATTCTAAAATTGTATGAAGAGAGAAAGTGAATGAAAGTAGAGAAAAACGTGGAGTTTGTAAAGGAGGAAAGGACAGTACACTTTATTTTAAATATTTATTTATTTATTTACTTATTATCAGATAGAGACAGAAAGGAATTGAGAGGGGAGAGGGAGATAGAAAGGGAAAGAGAGACAGAGAGACAGCCCTGCTTCACCACTCCTGAAGCTTTTCCCCCCGCAAGTGGGGACCAGGGGCTTGAACCCGGGTCCTTCCGCAGAGTGACAGTACACTTTAAACAGAGTGCATCGTGGGAAGTGAACAGAAGAGAGCAGTGATGTTATCCTCCAGACAAGGTCTTCCATGAGGGTTTCTCCTTCTACCAGCAGCATTCCCACCACTACCACCACCCCCCTGAAGTTGAATTTGGTAATATAGATGAGCTACTTTCCTTGGATCAGTCTAGTCCCACTGCCGGTGGAGGCGCCATGACTCCAAGTAGTCAGTCCCATGTCCACTGATTCTGTGATGGTTTGATGTAGACTACAGCAGAGAGTTGTTTTGCCATTGCTTAAGGACAGATTAGCCTCTAAGTTACTAGTATTGATCTGTCTTTTTAAGTATTTTATTTATTATTATTATTATTTTCCTCCAGGGTTATTGCTGGGCTCGGTGCCTGCACCATGAATCCATTGCTCCTGGAGGCCATTTTTCCCCCTTTTGTTGCCCTTGTTGTAGCCTCGTTGTGGTTATTATTATTACCATTGTTGATGTTCATTGTTGGATAGGACAGAGAGATTGGAGAGAGGAGGGGAAGACAGAGAGGGGGAGAGAAAGATAGACACCTGGAGACCTTCTTCACCGTCTGTGAAGCAACTCCCCTGCAGGTGAGGAGCCGGGGGCTCGAACCGGGATCCTTATACCGGTCCTTGCGCTTTGCGCCACATGCGCTTAACCCGCTGCGCCACCGCCCAACCCCCCATTATTATTTTTTTAATACCAGAGCACTGCACAGCTCTGGTTTATGGTGGTGCGGGGGGATTGAACCTGGGACTTCGAAGCCTCAGGCATGAGAGTCTCTTTGCATAGCCATTATGCCATCTACCCCCCTCCCCCGCCCTATTTATTCTATTTTAATGACTGACGGACGGAGGAGGAGAGGGAGATGGAGAGAGAGGAGAACTGCTTAGTTCTGGTTTATGGTGGTGTAGGGAACTGAACCTGAGACCTTGGAGCCTCAGGCATGAGAGTCTTTTGCGTAACCACTATGCTGTTTCCCCAGCCCTGTTGTTCAGTTTTTGAGGGGAAGGGGCTTGCTGTCATAGACCTGGAGAAATTGCACCCAAAGGTGTGTGATTCCAGGAACTTTCTCAAGCACCTGGGCTATCATCTCAATAATTTACCCATAGTAGCTTTCCCATCCATCTTAGACCTCAGCCAGTGTCCCCAGATCCTAACCTAGACTCCGACAAGAGCACCAGTGAGCAGACCTTGTAAGACAGCCTTTGGGATTCTTCAAAACCGTTTGTGCCCAGGTACATAATAGGAGGGAAACCCCCACTCCTGTTCATTTCAAATACATGCTATTGATTCCAGATAGCCAGTGGAAATACAGAGAAACGTGCTTGCGGTCTTGGAAGTCAGTCAAATGATTTCAGCCAGGAGAATGAGTAAGCAGGCATGTGGCAGCCTCTGAAGATGCCACCGTAAAAAATGCTGGACTCATTCTTTCATTCTTTCCACAAGTGGTCGTCAGAACTCTCTTCGTGCCAGAATTGTTCTGGGCGCTGGCTGTATGAGTGAGAACAAGACTGAGTCCCTGCCTGCCTTTGTGGAATTTGTATCCCAGTGGGGGAATAGATGAAGGGATGATTTTAAAAGCATTTTTAAAAACTTAATTTTTTAATTATCTTTATTTGTTTATTGGATAGAGGCAGCCAGAAAATGAGAAGGGAAGGGGAGGTAGAGAGGGAGAGAGACAGAGAGACACCTGCAGCCCTGCTTCACCCCTCCTGAAGCTTTCCCCCTGCACGTGGGCACTAGGAGCTCAAACGTGGGTCCTTGCATATTTGACATGTGCACTCAACCAGGTGAGCCACCACCCAGTCCCTAAGAGGATTTTTTAAAAAGATTTATTTATTTATTAATTATTAACATAGGAGGAGAGAGAAAGAGCCAGACATCATTCTGGTACATGTGCAGCTGGGGATTGAACACAGGACCTCATGCTTGAGAGTCCGATGCTTTATTCACTGCGCCACCTCCTGGACCACTGGATTTTTAAAAAACTATTTATCCAGGTTATGCTGGTCTTCTCCTTGTGTCCCTCCCTCACAAAAACAAAACACGCGCGCTTGCACACACACACACACAACACACAAAGAACACATACACACATGCACACACAACACACATATACACACAACACAATAACACAACACACATGCACACAACACAATATGCACACACACACCACCAACATGCACACAACACACACACACACACACACACACACACACACACACACCGGATTGACAGAACAGAAAACCAGAGTTGCTAGGAAGAATGTGCCGGAAGTCTTCCATTTCCTTCCCATTCCCCACTCAGCAACTGGCCTCCAGAAGCCTGGCAAGGGCAGACCACCTTCTTCAGCTTTCTGGAAAGTGCTGTTAAGAAACTGCATGCACCTGCATTTGCTTCATAGAGGTACCATAAAAAAAAAATAACAAAAAACTGGGTGACGTAAAACAGATGAAATGTATTGCCTCGCAGTTCTGGAGATCAAAAGCCCAGAGTGAAGGGAGGGCTCCACTCGTGCTGGAACCTGTCAGAACCTGTCAGTCCGCCCTGGCCTTTCCCGAGCTTCCACCCATCTGCCGGCATCGCTGACATTCCTTGGCTTGAAGCTCCAGCACCTGTTCCCGCTTCCAACATCACAGGATGTCTTTGCTTTGTGTGCCCATCTCTCCCTAGACTTCCCAGCTTTTTCCAGAATGCAAACCACAAATCTCATCTGCTCTATTCTTATCTTTAGGTTCCTGATTATTAAACAATTTGTCATGGTCTGGGCGGTGGCGCAGTGGATAAAGTGCTTGACTCTCAAGCGTGAGGTCCTGAGTTCAGGTCCCGGCAGCACATGTACCAGAGTGATGTCTGGTTCTTTCTCTCTATCCTCCTATCTTTCTCATCAATCAATAAATAAAATCTTTAAAAAAAAATTTGTCCTGCTTTGTATCTTAATACTTTTCAGCCAAGATGCAGATGCTACCATGACACCATCCTGACTTCCCTGGGCAGATGCCCTCACCCATGTGTCCTGGAGCCTCCCCTCCCCAGAGCCCTGCCCCACTAGGGAAAGACAGAGACAGGCTGGGGGTGTGGATCCACCTGCCAACACCCATGTCCATCAGAGAAGCAATCACAGAAGCCAGAACTCCCACCTTCTGCTCCCCATAAAGATCCTGGGTCCATGCTCCTAGAGGGAAGTTTTCAAGGGAGAGGATGGGATATGGAACTCTGGTGGTGGGAATTGTAGTCCTCTTGTCCTCTGGTCTTGTCAACCATTATTCAACTACTACTACTAATAAAAAAGGACAGCACTGGGATATGGGAAGCGGTTGTTTCTTCTCTATTTACGCAAGTGTTGTCGGAACTTGGGTTACCAAATGTGGAGTTCTTTTCCACTCCAATCAGTTCTTAGATCTCTACAGTCAGGCACCCGGAGACCCTAGAATTCTCTTTTAATATTTTAATTTACTTGTTTATTTATTATTGGATAGAAACAGAGAGAAATGGAGAAGGGAGAATAGATAAAGAAAGAGGAGAGAGAGACACCTGCAGCCCTGCTTCACCACCCTGAAGCTTTCCCCCTGCAGTTGGGGACCAGGGGTTTGAACCTGGATCCTTGAACACTGTAGGGTGTGTGTGTGTGTGTGTGTGTGTGTGTGTGTTTAACCAGCTGCGCCACTGCCCAGCCCAGGATCCTATAATCCATTCAGCTCTGCTGCGTATCTACCTGGAGTCAATATCAGACCCTAGGAAATAAGGACTGAGTTCTAAAGGCTACCTTTGTTTCCGATGCCATTTGCCCTCATTGCTGGCTTGATAGTTTTTTAGGGAAATTCAGGGAGTCGGACGGTAGTGCAGTGGGTTAAGCGCAGGTAGTGCAGAGCGCAAGGACCAGCATAAGGATCCCGGTTCAAGCCCCTCGCTCCGCATCTCCAGGGGAGTCACTTCACAGGTGTTGAAGCAGGTCTGCAGGTGTCTGTCTTTCTCTCCCCCTCTCTGTCTTCCCCTCCTCTCTCCATTTCTCTCTGTCCTATCCAACAACGACGACATCAATAACAGCAACAGTAATAGCTACAACAATTAAAAAAAAAAGGGCAATAAAAGGGAATAAATATTTAAAAAATTCATAGACTGTGAGGAATCATCTCTGCCTGCTCACGGTGTGCTGAAGGACGCAAGGACACAAGAGGCAGTAAAACAGACAGACGGAGGGTGGAGGGTGAGGTCTAGAAGGGTCTGAGCGCAAGGGGAAGTGGAGCACGCCAGCCACCTGGCACCTAATCTACCCTAATCTCACTTTTTAAAAAATTTATTTGTTGACTCATGAGAAATTATAGGAGAGAGTGAAAGAACCCGACATCACTCTGGTACATGTGCTACCAGGGGTTGAACTTAGGACCTCATGCTTGAGAGTGCAATACTTTCAAGATAGATGATTAATTGACTTTCTTTTAACATTTATCTTTATTTATCATTGGATAGAGACAGAGAGAAATTGAAGGGGTAGGAGGGGATAGGGAGGAGAAGAGACAGAGATATCTGCTTTACTACTCGTGAAGCTTTTCTCCTGCAGGTGGGGACCGGGGGCTTGAACCTGGAACCCTGCACCCTGTAATGTGTGTGCTTAATCAGGTGCACCACCACCTAGCTAGCCCCTGAATAACCGATTGATTATCCTTCTCTCCTCTCCCAGAGAATGAGAGTTAAACTCGAAGTTCCAACCCTCCAGTCCATAGTTCAGTCTTCCTGGTGTCCAGCCTCTATCTGGGAATTCACAAAGAGCAACCTCATTAACACAAGATGTTCCCTTCACCTAGGACATTGCAAGGGATTTAAGATATGCCCGAGGCTTCAAAGTTCCAGGTTCAATCCCCCAGTACCACCATCAACCAGAGTTGAGTAGTTCTCTGGGGAAAAAAAAAAAAAGTTCCGAGTCAGACATTCCTGTCACGCAGGAAATTTCAAGACCTTTAGCAACCCTGTCAACAAAATAGGGTAAATGAGGGTGGGGTAGATAGCATAATGATTATGCAAAAAAAAAAAAAAAAAACCAAAAAACTTTCATGCTGAGGCTCTGAGGTCAAAAGTTCCACAGTCCCCTGACACCACCGTAAGCCAGAGCTGAGCTATGCTCTGGCAAAAACAAACAAAAACCAGGATGAATAATTAAAAGTAAGTAGGAACCAGAAGGAGAGATCTACCTGTTCTTCAGGAGTTTTTATTCATTTATTTATTTTTAAGAGAGGTTGTGAATGCAATCTTTTTTTTTAACATTTATAATCTTTATTTATTTATTGACTAGAGATAGCCAGAAATCGAGAGAGAAGGGGGTGATAGAGGAGATGGACAGGGAGACACCTGCAGCCCTGCTTCACTGCTTGCAAAGCTTTCCCCCTGCAGGTGGGGACAGGGGGCTTGAACCTAGGTCCTTGCGCACTGTAACATGTGTGCTTAACCAGGTGCGCCACCACCCGGCCCTTTTTTAAAAATTGTTTTTATTAATTTCATATGAGATCATTTCAGAAAGGGAAAGAGAGGGAGACCAGAATGCTACAGGTGATGCTGGGACTTGAACCAGGACCATCAGAACCAGGACCATCAGACATATGAGACCCCTGCTCTATCTACAAGCTGAACTTTTTCCTGGGCCACTATTTCTCTTTATTTTATGCTAGCTATTTATTTATTTATTTTTTAATTAATTAATTTTTTTTTTTTTTTTACCTGAGCACTGCTCAGCTCTGGTTTATGGTGGTGCAGGAGACTGAACCTGGGACTTTGGAGCCTCAGGCATGAGAGTCTCTTTGCATAACCATTATGCTATCTATCCCTGCCCAATTATGCTAGCTTTTTAAGTTAGAGGCTACTCCAGTACGTTGTAAATGACCTCTAATTAAAATAACTTGTCAAGGCAAAAAATAAGGAGTTGAAGCAAGGCATTTGTTCTTCTGTAAAAGGGCGTGCCACCAACAGTGGAAGGCAGGCAGCAGCTGCGGCCCCCCACCTTCACCCCCAGCCTTCTCCCTGATGCAGAACTGTCTCCTCCACCCCTGGGGCTGGGCTGGCCTGGGCTGGGCTGCAGAGCTCACAATCTCCCTTTTGTTTAGATAAGGGAAGGAGGAAGAGAGTCGGAGGGTCTCTGCTGGAGGATTAGCAAGCACTCAAGCACTGCAAGGAGCTGACCTAAAGAATACAAAAAAAAAAAAAAAAACCCAAAAAACTAGTATAGCTACAGGCCCTTTGGAATATAACTAAAATATGCCTACTAGCTATCTACAAAATGGAGGGCCCCCAACAACTCATCTGCACTATTCCAGTCTTTTTTTTTTAATTGGGGAATTAATGTTTTACATTCAACAGTAAGTACAATAGTTTGTACATGCATAACATTCCCCAGTTTCCCATATAACAATACAACCCCCACTAGGTCCTCTATATCCTTCTTGGACCTGTATTCCAGTCTTTAGGTCCACGATTGTTCAACAACTTGTTTGGCTTTGTATGTTAACTCTCTTTTCAGCCACCAGATTCCAGATGCTAGCATGATGCCAACCAGACTTCCCTGGACAAACGACCCCACCAATGTGTCCTGGAGCCCCGCTTCCCCAGAGTCCTGCCCCACTAGGGAAAGAGAGAGGCAGGCTGGGAGTGTGGATCCACCTGTCAACGCCCATGTTCAGCAGTGAAGCAATTACGGAAGCCAGACGTTCCACTTTCTGCAACCCACAATGACCTTGGGTCCACACTCCCAGAGGGATAAAGAATAGGAAAACTATCAGGGGAGGGGATGGGATGTGGAGTTCTGGTGGTGGGAATTGTGTGGAGTTTTACCCCTCTTATCCTACGGTTTTGTTAATGTCTCCTTTTTAAAACAAAAAACAAGCAAACAAACAGACTACTGGCCACTGGTGGTCATAGATAACAATTTATAAAAAGAATTTTTGTCATCATGTTAGTTAGCATCTGGAACCTAGTAGCTGAAAAGAGAGTTAACATATAAAGCTAAACAAGTTGTTGACTAATCATGAACCTTTTTAAAAGCTATCAAGGGAGGGGATGGGATCTGGAGTTCTGGTGGTGGGAATTGTGTGGAGTTGTACCCCTCTTATCGTATGGTTTGGTCACTGTTTCCTTTTTATAAATAAATTTTTTAAAAAAGAATTCTTGTACTAAATAGTCATTCTATTTGTGTTCCTTTGAAGAGAAGACCTAACCATCTCTCACAAGTATAACCATAATAATATTTGCAGTGCCTCAGTTTCCAAATAAGGTCATATTATAATATACTGGACATTAGGTCTTCAACATAGGCTTTTTATTTATTTTTTTTTCCAAAGCACTACTCAGGTCTGGTTTATAGTGGCACAGGGGATTGAACTTGGGACTCTGGAACCTCAGGCATAAGAATCTTTCTTTCTTTCTTTCTCTCTTTCTTTCTTTCTTTCTTTCTCTCTCTCTCTCTTTCTTTCTTTCCTTCTTTCTTTTTTTAAAGAACTTATTTATTCATGAGAAAGATAGGAGAGAGAAAGAGCCAGACATCACTCTAGTACATGTGTTGTCAGGGATTGAACTCAGGACCTCATGCTTGAGTCCAGTGCTTTATCCACTGTGCCACATCCCGACCACATGAGAATCTCTTTGCATAACCATGATGCTATCTACCCCCGCCCTCAACATAGCCTTTTATTTGTTTACTTCTTCTTTTTTTTAAGCCGCCAGGGTTAGCACTGGGGCTTGGTGCCGGCTCGGCTCTGTGGATCCACTTCAGGAGGCCATGTTTTCCATTTTCTTGTATAAGACCGAGGAAGATTGAGAGAGGAGGGGGAGATAGAGAGGGAGAGAGAATGACCTGCAGACCTGCTTCACCTCATGTGAAGTGTCCTGCTTGCTAGAGGCTCGAACCCTGGTCCTTGCACGTGGTGATTCGTACCTTTAGCCAGGTGCACTACTTCCCAGTCTCTATTTTTTAATATTTATTTATTTATTTATTCCCTTTTGTTGCCCTTGTTGTTTTATTGTTGTAGTTATTACTGTTGTTGTTAGATAGGACAGAGAGAAATGGAGAGAGGAGGGGAAGACAGAGAGGGGGAGAGAAAGACAGACGCCTGCAGACCTGCTTCACCGCTTCTGAAGCGACTCCCCTGCAGGTGGGGAGCCGGGGGCTTGAACCGGGATCCTTACGCCAGTCCTTGTGCTTTGCACCGCCTGTGCTTAACCCGCTGCGCTACCGCCCGACTCCCCCCAGTCTCTGTTTTTAAGCAGAGCACTTCTCAGCTCTGGCTGCTGGTGGTACTAGGGACTGAACCTGGGGTCTCATACTGCTGCTGTCCAGCCAAAGTGTTATCTCCCTCCTCCTGTATTTTAGGGGCCACCATTTAACCAACAGCAATAGCTCATGTGTGGCATGATTTTCTGCAACAGCTATTTGATGTGTGGGCTAATTAAGGCAAGTCCTCCTGGGTAAGGAGATCATAGACAAGCAGTGAGGAAGCCTGCCATGTAGGTCCTGGGGAGAACTCCAAGCGGCCAAAGCCATGAAGTGACAGTCATAGCTGTTTGTAGTCGTAACTGTATCATAATTATCATGTACACATCTCAGGCCGCAGGAAGAGAAGCATCTTCCACATACTGGAGTAGAGCCCAGGAGGCCAGCAGCAGAAGCCCAGGGAGCAGCAGGGGGAGCAGCCAATGGCATCAGAGATGTGAGGGAGGTGGGGGCGCTGGGCAGAAAGCCCCTGTAAAGATACTTGACTTTTGCTTTTCGCCTTTTGACTCAGAAGAGGCCAAGGTGCAACTTCCTTGGGCCAGCCCAAATCCGGGGTCATCCAACCCCAGCCATCTCCACCAGGCTGCCCAAGCTCCACCCCAAAGAAATCAAAGATTCACGGGTGGGGAAGTCAGTGCCACTTGTGCCCTGGCCCCTATGACTGGCTGGCTTGCTCTGTCTCTGAAAGCCGGTGATGACACTGCCAAGGCTGCTGGAGACTGGAAGGGTCTGAGGGTGACAGTGAAACTGACCATCCAGGACAGACAGGTGCCTTCTGCCTCCGTCCTCATCATCAGAGCCCTCAAGGAACCTCCAAGAGTCAGAAGGCAGCAGGAAAACAGTAAACACAGCGGAAACATCACTTCTGATGAATTGTTCACATTGCCTGACAAACGGGGCAAAAGAGTTACAAGGGAAGATGCTTCAGTACAGGACTAGTGACCCTGGACAGACAACCCCCACAGTGTGTCCCGGAGCCCTGCTTCCCCAGAGCCCTGCCCCACTAGGGAAAGAGAAAGACAGGCTGGGAGTATGGATCCACCTGTCAACGCCCATGTCCAGCGGGGAAGCAATGACAGAAGCCAGACCTTTTACCTTCTGTAGCCCACGATGACCCTGGGTCCATACTCCCAGAGGGGATAAAAAATAGGAAAGCTATCAGGGGAGGGGAGGGGATATGGAGTTCTGGTGGGTGGGAATTGTGTGGAGTTGGACCCCTCTTATCCTAAGGTCTTGTCAGTGTTTTAATTTTTAAAAAAATATTTATTTAATTTATTCCCTTTTTGTTGCCCTTGTTGTTTTTTATTGTTATAGTTATTATTGTGGTGTTGTCATTGGATAGGACAGAGAAAAATGGAGAGAGAAGGGAAAGACAGAGAGGGGGAGAGAAAGACAGACACCTGCAGACCTGCTTCACCGCCTGCGAAGCGACTCCCCTGCAGGTGGGGAGCCAGGGGCTCGAACCGGGATCCTTAGGCCGGTCCATGCACTTTGTGCCACGTGCACTTAACCCGCTGCCCTACCGCCTGACTCCCCCAGTGTTTCCATTTTATAAGTAAATAAATTTTAAAAAAAGGATTAGTGAAATTGTTAACACTGAAAAGCCATTGAAGAGTTAAGGCAGCAGTGACATGATCTAAGTTAGGTCCTGAAAAGGTGACCCTGCTGGGTGGAGAACTTCCTGAGGGGGTGGGAGTCAAGGATGGGCACATACCACTCTTCTTCTTCTAGCGTTTGCCCTTCTTCCGCAGCCAGTCAGCAGCGTCAGGTTGAGCCTGATGTCAAGTTTCGAGACCTCCTTTGAATCTGGAGAGGTGGCAGTCGTTGACTATGTGGGTCATAGTCTGTCTAAGGCAGCAGCGCAGAAGAGATGGGTGACTTGTATGAGGGCAGAGACTGTACAAGAGGGAAGAGGTAGTGCTCCAGGAGGTGGTGCAGTGGATAAGGCATTGGACTCTGAAGCATGAGGTCCTGAGTTTGATCCCCGGCCGCACATGTACCAGAGTGATGTCTGGTTCTTTCTCCTATCATTTCTCATGAATCAATAGATAAAATTAAAAAAAAAAAAGAGGGAAGAGGTGGCTGTGTTTTGAATTCAGTGATAAGTCTTCAGATTTTGCTGAAAGTCTCAACGAAGGATGTGAGAGGAGGAAGTTCCTGTCAGGTTACTTCCTCAGAATTTTCTGTTCATCTTCATTTAGGACTGTCTCCCCTGACTGGTAGCATTCTGCAGTTCCCCAGTCTACCCAGTGAATGTTCCCCAAGCACCTTTTTTTTGTACCAGGCATTGTCTTGAAATGCAATAGTGGAGGGGCCAGGTGGTGGCACCCCTGGTTGAACACGTTCATGTTACAATGCACAAGGACCGGGTTTGAGCCCCCCGGTGAACCCCCCGGTCCCCATCTGTAGGGGGAAAGCTTCACGAGTGGTGAAGCAGGGCTGTAAGTGTCTCTCTGTCTCTCCCCCTCGATTTCTCTCTCGATTTCTCACCCCTTCTCTCTCGATTTCTGACTCTCTCTGTCCAATACATAATAAAGAAAGAAACTAAAAAGGAAAAAAAACCCAAAACTCAGTGGTGGGCAGAGTGACCCTGGTTCATTTTCAGAAAAGCAGCAGTGTTTGACTTGCACCTCTGCAGGCACTACCACCCAAATCCCTTGTCTGTAACGTATAACATTAGCTCTATCTCCTTTTCTAAAACAGCATCAATTGCTTTTATCAGATCAATTTTTATTACTGGTCTCCTAATAAAAGAAATGGCAGTGGGGGCTTAAGTGGTGGTGCACCTGGTAGAGCACACGTGTTATAATGTGCAAGGACCCTGGTTCAAGCTCTCATTCCTCATCTGTAGGGTGGAAAGTTCATGGCCAGTGAGGCAGTGCTGCTTCAGACGCTACTTTACCCTCTCAATCTTTTTTTTTTACATTAATTACTTATTTATTCAACAAAGAAATTGAGAGGGAAGGGGAAGACAGAACAGGAGAGAGACAGAGAGACACCTGCACCTGTTTCACCATTCGTGAAGCTTTCTCTCTTGCAGGTGGGGACCAGGGGCTTGAACCTGGGTCCTTGTACACTGTAAAGTGTGAGCTTAACCAGGTGTGCCACTGTCTGGCCCCTCCCCTCTGATTTCTCTCTATCTCTATCCAGTAAATAAATAATAATAATTTTTTTAAAAATGGCAGCTATAGGGGCTGGGCTGTAGCACAGTGGGTTAAGCACATATGGCACTAAACACACAGACTGGCATGAGGATCCTGGTTTGAACCCCCTGGATCCCCACCTGCAGGGGAGTCACTTCACAGGCGGTGAAGCAGGTCTGCAGGTGTCTTTCTTTCCTCCTCTCTGTCTTCCCCTCTCTCTATTTCTCTCTGTCCTAGCCAATGACGATGACAGCAGCAACAAAAACAATAGGAAAAAAGATGGCCTCCAGGAGCAGTGGATTCCTAGTTCAGGCAAGAATCCCCAATGATAATCTGGAGGTAAAAAGAAAAAAATAAAAAAGAGGCAACTTTAATATGTAGCTCAATGGAATTATCTCTGTATCCCTTGACAAAGTGCAAACCCATGAAGAGCCAGGCCTTCTGAGACTTTAGGGTCCAGAGAGCTGGGCAGAGAAACCCTGAGTGAATCCCGGAGGGTGGGTGAGATGACTCCTGCTCCCACCTGGCTTTCTGCAGGTAGTGGACCTGCACACCGTGGGGACGTGCATGTTCTCATCAATTCACACAAACCACGGCCACACCCCTAGAACTACTTTTCTTGGCTGAGCTACCCAATTCTGATTTGACACGTTTATTCTTTGGTCTAGTCAGCCAGACACTGGGGCAAAGGAAAGGCCTGGCCGTCGCATGGTTAGTGTTTACACGGTGTCATTTGCACAAGCCAGCATTCCTTTCTCTCTTTTCAGCTGATCTTCTCATTTATTTTGTAAGAGAGAGTAGAAAAGTTGTTAGCAGTGAGTTTTGTGAAACAGATCTTTTACTCAAGTTCAGTGTATTCAAGTAGTTTGGGTTGACCTGTGTTTTCTTCCCCTCCCCGCAGGAGAGGGGAAGTAGACATTCTTTTACTCATAGTTTTTTTTTTTTTTTTAATTTACAAATAAAGTTGATTTAAATATAGAGTTTATTTTTTATTAAGATTAAAAATATATATTTATTTATTTTCCCTTTTGTTGCCCTTGCTGTTTTATTGTTGTGGTTATTATTGCTGTTGTTATTGATGTCATCATTGCTGGATAGGACAGAGAGAAATGGAGAGAGGAGGGGAAGACAGAGAGAGAGGGGAGAGAAAGACAGACACCTGCAGACCTGCTTCACCACCTGTGAAGAGACTCCCCTGCAGGTGGGGAGCCGGGGGCTCGAACTGGGATCCTTACTCCTGTCCTTGAGCTTTGTGCCACCTGCGCTCAACCCGCTGCGCTACCACCCGACTCCCCACCTCCCACACATTAAAAAAAAAAAAAAAAAAACATTCCAGGGGCCGAGTGGTAGCACACCTGGTTGAGTGCACATGTTACAGTGTGCAAGGATCCAGGTTCGAGCCCCTAGTCCCCACCTACAGGGGGAAAGCTTCACAAGTGATAAAGTAGGGCTGCAGGTGTCTCTCTGTCACTCACCCTCTCTATCCCTCCCTTCCCTCTCTATTTCTGACTATCTTATGCAATAAATAAAGATAATAAATTTTTTTTTAAAATTAAAAAAAAAACATTTCACTTTGCTAATAAGAAATGAAACACAATGAAAACAATAGGAGAAATTAGTTGTCACAGATGGAACTTCCTAAATAGAAGAATCTCCTGGGGTGACATGCTTTATTAATTTGAAAAAAAAAATCACAAACAGGGGTGGGGGAGATAGCATAATGGTTATGTGAAGAATGTCAGGCCTGGTGCTCTGAGAGGTTCCAGGTTCAATCCCCCACACCATTATAAGCCAGAACTGAGCAGTGCTCTGGTAAATAGATAAAATATAAATGAAAACCAAAATAAAAAAAAAAAGAAAAACATGATTGCTGGCACTTATGTGAGGGTGATTACCAGCAAGGAAGGCAAATGACTGGTTCTCCCTCACTCGTTCAAGAGATCACAAGATATAGGCAAGAGACACCGGGGAGAATTGGGACACTCTCGTTTATTGGCAGATGAACATAGGTTTAAATAGAGAACCAAATAAAGAACATTTTTCAAATATGTCAGAAATTACAGGTTTCTTAAAGGTCAGCTTGCCCCTATGGTAGGGGGCTGGCATCACAGGAATTGATGAGATACATAAAAGTCAAGACAATTATTCTCCATGATGCAAGCAACTTAATTATCCAAAGGTATTTGAGAGAAACATAATGGTTAAACCAGCAGGGTGAGATAGAGAGAAGATAAACAGAGCATGATAGTTATCAAAGCTATAAGGAAATAGTTTGGAGTTTCACTGACTGATGTCAGGGAGGTGTTTGATGGAGTATGCTTTCTCTAGTGATCAAAAGTGAGGTGACTGTGTGAACTCTGGGTGACTATGTGAACTTTGAATGAACCTTAAGGCAGGCTGCCATGTGACCTGCAGTCAGTGGGGAGAGGCAGTGAAGTTTCTGTGGGCTTAAGAGTCTGAAAAGGGAGAAACGAGTCTGAGAAACTGTTTTTCCCCTTTGCTCATCTCGGTGAGAGAGGCTAACAAGGGGATATCTTTTCCAAACCTCCATCCAAGGATGGGGGGAGTTTTCCCTAAGCTCTATCAAGCTTACACATAGTCCCACACATGATTAGAAAGCAAATGGGGCCAGGCGGTGGTGCACCTAGTTGAGCACACGTTACAATGCTCAAGGGCCCAGGTTCAAGCCCCTGTTCCCCACCTTCAGGGGGAAAGCTTCACGAGTCGTGGAGCAGTGCAGCAGGTGTCTCTCTGTCTCTCTCCCCCATCTCCTCCTTCCTCTCAGTTTCTGACTGTCTCTATCCAATAAATAAATAAAAATAATTAAAAAAATGAAATCAAACAATAAACTGGGTAAATTTTCTGATATACCAGATAAAACTCTTTGTTGTTAATTTACTAATAAATTCAGACAACAAAGAGAGACGAGTTTTGACTTGACTGTCTAGGATTAAGAAATTCTACTCACAGCCAGGAACTAGGCACAAAGGTAGGGTACAAGACTTGTATGTCTGAGGTCATGAGTGTTCACTGGTGCCATTCATATCACAGTAATTCTCTGGTTCTTTCTGAAAAAGAAGTTGTTGGTATGCTTCACATTGGTTTGGTCTCACTCCCCCTGCCTCCGGGAGATTGTGGTTTAGTCTTTGCCTTTTTGTGCTTCTCCCTTCTCCCCACCTCCTACCCTATGTACTTCCTGAGTTCCTGCCTCCGGAGGAAAAGATGTAGGAACACATCGTGTAGTGATTAGGTGTTGGACTGTTTGCCTGCTCGTGAATAAAGATTAAATTGCATTCTCAGCTCAGCTATGAGTTTCTGGTCATCTGTTACCTGCCCGTGAAGCCAGCCCAACGAAAACAACAAGAAGTGATTCAGTTCTCTCTACATACACTAAATTAAAATAAAACTACAGTGCCTGGGAGTATAGATCCACCTGTCAACACCCATGTCCAGCGGGGAAGCAACTACAGAAGCCAGACCTCCCACCTTCTGCATCCCACAATGACCCTGGGTCCATACTCCCAGAGGGATAAAGAATAGGAAAGCTATCAGGGGAGGGGATGGGACACAGAGCTCTGGGGGTGGGAATTGTGTGGGGTTGTACCTCTTTTATCCTATGGTGTTGTCAATATTTCCATTCTCTCTCTCCCTTTTCCTACAGGGTCATCACTGGGGCTGGGTGCATGCACTATGAATCCACTGCTCCTAGAGCCTATTTTTTCCCATTTTGTTGCCTTTGTTGTTGTCTTTATTGTTGCTGTTGCCATTGATGTTGTTGTTGGATAGGACAGAGAGAAACGGAGAGAGGAGAGGAAGACAGAGAGTGGGAGAGAAAGACAGACACCTGCAGACCTGCTTCACTACCTGTGAAGCGACTCCCCTGCAGGTGGGGAGCTGAGGGCTTGAACTGGGATCCTTACACTGGTCTTTGTGCCACATGCACTTAACCTGCTGTGCTACCACCCAACCCCCTAATATTTCCATTTTATAAATAAATTAAAAAAAAAAACTGCAGTAGCTAACTTTTGTAGATGTGCAAAGAGGTGAATATTTTCCTTCTCTCCTCGTGGACGTGTGAATGGGCAGTTTTCCAGGTGAGTTAGATGGTGATGTGTGGGGTCCTGTAAGATTCATATAACTGTACTTCTGCATGTTAGTTCAAAGGAGATGTTCATAGTAAGAATTTCCAAGAGTGGGAGAGAGCCTACCTGGTAGGATCGCAGACTCTGACTGACAGGTTCCTGGCCCTGGTAC
This sequence comes from Erinaceus europaeus, assembly GCF_950295315.1. Taxonomy (NCBI): domain Eukaryota; kingdom Metazoa; phylum Chordata; class Mammalia; order Eulipotyphla; family Erinaceidae; genus Erinaceus; species Erinaceus europaeus. The sequence continues at coordinate 4,749,399 of NC_080171.1, forward strand.
CACAGTGGAACACCGTGTAGGGGACCGAGGCAAGTTCCATCAGTGGGCGAACGTTCTGTGGTATCTGTCCTTCTTCTATCTGTCTCTTTCTGACATTTATTTATTTAAACTTTTGTTTATTATAGGGAGAGAGACAGAGAGACACCTGCATCCTTTCTTCATCTTTTCTTTTTTTTTTACCTCTTTCCTTTAGGTGCAGGTAGGACCCTGCTGAAGAATTTAGAAGCTGCCCTTCTAGAATTTGAATTAGAGAATTAGCTAGATTTAAGCTTCCAAGCAGGCAAAGCCAGTTTTGAAACGCCTATTGAATGAGTCTGCAGATGGTCCAAATGGAGTCAACTCTTCTGACCCAGAAGAATACTTCTAAACTCCTGCAACAATTTAAATGTCAAGACATGCTATTAGAAATAATTAGGAAGGGGTGGGGAGTAGAGCATAATGGTTATGCAAAGAGACTTTCATGCCTGAGGCTCTCAAATGCCAGGTTCAATCTCCTACACCACCATAAGCCAGAGCTGAGCAGTGCTCTGGTAAAAAAAAAGAAAAGAAAAGAAATAATTAGGAAGAAGGAAGGCTTGGAGATAGTCAAACATATACCACTTGGACTATAGACCACAGAGCATGGAGTCTGCTCGTCAGGGTCCGGAACTGGGGAGGTAGGACGGGAACCCGTCTCCTTAACAGCACACTAACCTGCAGAGTACTGATCTTCGAGGACACGAAACTGTCAGCAAAGCAAACCTCTGCCTTAAAAACAAATCAGATTATCCCCATTGTGTGTGCTCAGCTAATTCTTAACTTCTTTCAGCTGGCTCAGAGCTGCTTCATGAAGCTGGACTCCATCACTTAGGTGATAGAGTTCCAGGTCCAGTCCCCCACACTGCTATAAACCAGAGCTGTGCAGTGCTCTGCAAAGATAAAGCAAATCACTTGATATTTCTCTCTCCTTTCATCTTTGTCCAGGTGCTCTGGGATCCCTCTTGAATGGACTGTTCGTACAGCCGACATCCCCTCCCGAAAAAGACTTTATAATGCACAGCATAGCTTTCTGCCTCTGAGTTCTCACGAATCCACCCCACCAGGTCTTGGTGGGAGCTGTGACATCTTCTCGCCACTCGGTGCTGTCACCCCACAGTCACTGTGCTGCTTGTGTTTTGTGCACAGTATCTAGACAACGACCGCCTACGTTTCCTTTCCGCTGCCCTTCCCAGCTGCTTTCCTTCTTGAATTATCCAACACCGCCCTCCGTCCCTCTTGAAATTCTCCCCAGGCCCTCTTCTGTCCTCTGTGGAAATATACTTCAGTTCTTCAGTTTTTTTTTTTTTTCTCTTCTTTTTCCTTCTTCCTCTTTCCCATCTGTTTTTCATTTATATCCCCTTTGGCTAGATGAGTTGGTCTCTGACTACACACAGTCTTTTTTTTTTTTATTATGCCCTTTTATTGCCCTTGTTGTTTTATTGTTGTAGTTATATTGTTGTTATTGAGTTAAACACATTCTTTTCAGTCTTTCAAAAATGCTCACCATTTCTAGTTCGATATCTGTCACTCCTACTTTTTTTTTAGATTTTATTTATTTATTTATTTATTTATTAATGAGGAAGATAGGAGAGAGAAAGAGGAAGAACAGGAGGTCATTCTAGTCCATGTGCTGCTGGGGATTGAACTCAGGACCTCCAATATACACAGATATCTTCGCCCACCCTGTCCAACGCTTGACGTCTCGTCACCCAATCTGGTCCCCTACGCCTACACTGAACTTCTCTGTTCTAGACTCTTGGAAACAGAGTTGGCAGTCAGCCGAGGTAAAGAACAAACACCTAATCACAGACCCCTGCAAGCATCCACCCGGCTTTGACCTAGCACGTTATGATCGGGCCCTCCTCAATCGCTATCGAACGGGCCATGGCCGGTGCGCTGCTATGTTCCATCGCTGAGGAGCCAGAGACGACCCGAACTGCCCCTGCGGCTCCAGACAGACTATGACCCACATAGTCAACGACTGCCACCTCTCCAGATTCAAAGGAGGTCTCGAAACTTGACATCAGGCTCAACCTGACGCTGTTGACTGGCTACGGAAGAAGGGCAAACGCTAGAAGAAGAAGAAGAAGAAGAAGAAGAAGAAGAAGAAGAAGAAGAAGAAGAAGAAGAAGAAGAAGAAGAAGAAGAAGAAGAAGAAGAAGAAGAAGAAGGAGAAGAAGAAGGAGAAGAAGAAGAAGGAGAAGAAGAAGAAGGAGGAGAAGAAGAAGAAGAAGAAGAAGAAGGAGAAGAAGAAGAAGAAGAAGGAGAAGAAGAAGGAGAAGAAGAAGAAGGAGAAGAAGGAAGAAGAAGAAGAAGAAGAAGAAGAAGAAGAAGAAGAAGAAGAAGAAGAAGAAGGAGAAGAAGAAGGACCTCCTGCTATGAGTAACACAAGCATGGGCTTTTAAGAATAATCACGGGTAGGGGTCAGGCAGTGACGCATCTGGTTAAGCCTCTCATGAAGTTTCCCCCTGCAGGTGGGGTGCAGGAGCTCGAACCCAGGTCCTTGTGCACAGTAATGTGAGTGCTTAACCAGTTGCACCACTGCCTGCCCCCCCCCTTTTTTTTTAACCAGATCATTGCTCAGCTCTGGTTTCTGGTGGTGGTGGTAGTAGTGGTGGGAGATTGAATTTGGGACTTCGGAAGCTCAGGCTTGAGTCTCTTTGCCTAACCATTCTGCTATCTATTTCCCCATCCCCCTTTTTTATTTTTATTTACCAGAGTGCTGCTCAGTTCTGGCTTATGGCACCTGGCATTGAAGCTAGGACCTTACAGCCTCAGACATGTAATTGTTTTTGGAGGGTTGGGGATTTATAGCAGAATGGTTATGCAAATGACTTTTATGCCTGAGTCACTAAATTCCCAGGTTCAGTCCCCAGCACCACTGTAAACCAGAGCTGAGCAGTGCTCCAGTAAACAACAACAAAACAGACAAACAAACACACAAGAAATTGTTTTTTCATATGACTATGTTAATTCCTTGATGAGTTAGATATTTTTCACTTTCTCCCAAGAACTGTTTTTTTTTTTTTTTTAACCTTATTGGGGGTGATTTTACCTTTGTGAAGAATTCATGAAAACATTGTTTGCTAAAAAAAAAAAATGTTTGCTTTGCTCAGTCATTCCCCAAGTAAATTCTTAAGTGTTTGCTCCATCCCTGAACTCATTACACAACTCTTGACCTCAGGGAAAGAAGCCTCGCTTTGGAGCAGGAACAGATACTACGTTTGAAGAACTATGGTTTCCACATTGTGCCAGCTTCCCGGTCAAACCCACGCAGACCTCAGCTTGATGGAGTTCTGTGGTCTGCCTATGGGCTCACTAGTTTCTTTGTGACCTCCCCATAGGATCTTGAATGGGTTGCTGACATTCCTCAGGAGAAACCTGAGGTGGATACTAAAAAGATAACCACAGTTTTCCCTGACTTTTGCTGCCAACTTTCTTGAGGGGCCAGCTATTAGGCTAAGTTTTATAGGATTGAAATATCAGGGAGTCAGGTGGTAGGGCAGCGGGTTAAGCCCAGGCGGCACAAAGCTCAAGGACCGGTGTAATGATGCTGGTTCGAGCCCCTGGCTCCCCACGTGTGTGTGTGTGGGGTCACTTCACAGGCGGTGAAGCAGATCTGCAGGTGTCTTCTTTCTCTCCCCTTTCTCTCCCCTTCTTTGTCTTCCCATCCTCTCTCCATTTCTCTCTGTCCTATCCAACAACAACAACAATAATTACAATAAGAAAACAAGGGCAACAAAAAGGGAATAAACAAATATTTTTAAAAAAGGATTGAAATATCAATATATGCACTGTAATCTGAGGTTGCAGATACTGCATTAAGTCTTCTGTGTGTCAATGGCTAGAACATATGCAAATGGGGGTAAGACGGGGGTGGGAGGAAAGAGAAAAGGGTGGAGGAGGGAAAGCAGAATGGGAAGAGCAAGTAGAATGAGGTCAGACAACAAGCGTAGTCATTTTGTGTTGTTTAAATGCAAAAATGTCATCAGTACCTATTTTTTCTTTATTATTTTTTAAATAATGATTTAATAATGACTAACAAGATTGTAAGGTAACAGGGGTGCAATTCCACACAGTTCCCACCACCAGAGTTCTGTGTCCCATCCCCTCCACTGGAAGCTTCCCTGTTCTTTATCCCTCTGGGAGTATGAACCCAGGATCATTCTGGGGAGCAGAAGGTGGGAGTTCTGGCTTCTGTCATTGCTTCTCCGCTGGACATGGGTGTTGGCAGGTGGATCCACACCCCCAGCCTGTTTCTATCTTTCCCTAGTAGGGCAGGGCTCTGGGGAGGGGAGATTCTAGGACACAGGGGTGAGGTCATCTGCTCAGGGAAGTCAGAATGGCGTCATAATGCCTGTTTTTTTTTTTTTTTTTTTCAAGGTATTTGCTCTGTGATACCCACAACTCAGGTGTTAGCCTGACTCCTCACAACACTGGGGGTAGGGAGAGTGGGCTTTGTTACTATGGTGTAAAGAGTTGGAATTGGCCTAAAGGTTAGTTTCCATCTAAAGAGTTGGAATTGGCCTAGAGGTTAGTTTTCCTGTAATCTGCATGACACATGTAGGAAGTAGTCCAACATTTGAGTCAAGCTCAAATGAATTAATTTACTAAGCGCCTTTAGAAGCCAACTCCTCTATAGGAAGGAAAAAAATACAATGTATTACACAAGTCAGTAATATGAACGGGAGGGTCTAGGAGTGTTTAGAGTTTACAGACCTGGCCCTGGACTGGGAAGAAGGGCTTCTGGGGTGTGTTATAAAGTATACTTGTACAACGCTTAGCATATAAAGAGTGCTCAATTGAGCACTATTATTATTATCACACACATACTGGTTATAAAAGGGAGTAGACTCAAATATATTTGCCAGTCAAATTTTCTGATCTTAGGAAGGACTTGGTGGTTCGGGAGGTGGCACAGTGGATAAAGCATTGAATTCTCAGCCATAAGGTCCTGAGTTCAATTCCCAGCAGCACATGTACCAGAGTGATGTCTGATTCTTTCTCTCTCTCCATCTATCTTTCTCATGAATAAATAAATACTTTAAAAAAAAAAGGACTTGTATATTGGAATGAACATGGACACAGTCAGGAGGCATTTTGGGACCTCAGTAGTAAAGACTAATGGGAAAGGGGCAGGGGTAGACAGCATAGTGGTTATGCAAAGAGACTCTCATGCCTGAGGCTCCAAAGTCCCAGGTTCAGTCCCCTACACCACTGTAAGTCAGAGTTGAGCAGTGCTCTCGTAAAAAAAAAAAAAAAAAAAAAAGTGATAAGAAAGGAACCTTCTGGAATCTCTAAGGGGTCAAGTGCACGGTACTCTATCTCTCCCACTCTCTATTTCTATTTCAATCTACTGAGACAACAGAAGTCAGCAACTGGAACCCATATACAGCCCTTACCTTGCACCAGTGCTGCTTCCAGCTGTAGCTTCTCTCTGAGCAAGTAAAGTTTTCAACTTTGAAAAGCAGGATTTGACCAACTCACTGGACTCAGGCACTCGACCCCCGGGAAAGATATTTAGATAGCATAATGGTTATGCAAAGAGTCTCTCATGCCTGAGGCTCCAGAAGTTAAGCAGAGCTGAGCAGTGCTCTGGGAAAAATAAAAAGGCTATTTATATCAATATATGCATCTTACTGACATAAACGGTATTTAGCACACAATTTATGAGTAATAAAGTATGCAGTGTCCTTTTATCTCAAAAATCACAATAGCTTATTACTGATTGCTCTTATTGATTGTTTACTGAACTTCTGTCTCCATAGTCAACCTATGATTGCAATTCAGTCAGGATCCACAAGGAGAGTAATATTCACCAACCGGAGAACAATAGATGTAAATCAGAAGCCAGGACAGGAATAGTCCACAGTCTGGTTCAGAGGAGCTGGGCTTGGTGTAGGCGGAGGGCCTAGTGGTCAGGCCAGGCGGAGGGCCTAGTGGTCAGGCCAGGCGGAGGGCCTAGTGGTCAGGCCAGGTGGACGGTCTAGTGGTCATGCCAGGCAGAGGGCCTAATGGTCAGGCCAGGTGGAGGGCCTAGTGGTCAGGCCAGGCGGAGGGCCTAGTGGTCAGGCCAGGTGGACGGTCTAGTGGTCATGCCAGGCAGAGGGCCTAATGGTCAGGCCAGGTGGAGGGCCTAGTGGTCAGGCCAGGTGGAAGGCCTAGTGGTCAGGCCAGGTGGAGGGCCTAGTGGTCAGGCCAGGCGGAGGGCCTAGTGGTCAGGCCAGGTGGACGGTCTAGTGGTCATGCCAGGCAGAGGGCCTAATGGTCAGGCCAGGTGGAGGGCCTAGTGATCAGGCCAGGTGGAGGGCCTAGTGGTCAGGCCAGGCGGAGGGCCTAGTGGTCAAGCCAGGTGGACGGTCTAGTGGTCATGCCAGGCGGAGGGCCTAATGGTCAGGCCAGGTGGAGGGCCTAGTGGTCAGGCCAGGCGGAGGGCCTAGTGGTCAGGCCAGGCGGAGGGCCTAATGGTCAGACCAGGTGGAGGGTCTAGTGGTCAGGCCAGGCGGAGGGCCTAGTGGTCAGGCCAGGCAGAAGGCCTAGTGGTCAGGCCAGGTGGAGGGTCTAGTGGTCAGGCCAGGCGGAGGGCCTAGTGGTCAGGCCAGGTGGAGGGCCTAGTGGTCAGGCCAGGCGGAGGGCCTAGTGGTCAGGCCAGGCGGAGGGCCTAGTGGTCAGGCCAGGCGGAGGGTCTAGTGTCAGGCCAGGTGGAGGGTCTAGTGGTCAGGCCAGGCGGAGAGCCTAGTGGTCAGACCAGGCGGAGGGCCTAGTGGTCAGGCCAGGCGGAGGGCCCAGTGGTCAGGCCAGGCAGAAGGCCTAGTGGTCAGGCCAGGTGGAGGGTCTAGTGGTCAGGCCAGGCGGAGGGCCTAGTGGTCATGCCAGGTGGACGGTCTAGTGGTCAGGCCAGGCGGAGGGCCTAGTGGTCATGCCAGGCAGAAGGCCTAGTGGTCAGGCCAGGTGGAGGGTCTAGTGGTCAGGCCAGGCGGAGGGCCTAGTGGTCAGGCCAGGTGGAGGGCCTAATGGTCAGGCCAGGCGGAGGGCCTAGTGGTCAGGCCAGGCGGAGGGCCTAGTGGTCAGGCCAGGTGGAGGGTCTAGTGGTCAGGCCAGGCGGAGGGTCTCGTGTCAGGCCAGGCGGAGGGTCTCGTGTCAGGCCAGGCGGAGGGCCTAGTGGTCAGGCCAGGTGGAGGATCTCGTGTCAGGCCAGGTGGAGGGCCTAGTGGTCAGGCCAGGTGGAGGGCCTAATGGTCAGACCAGGCGGAGGGCCTAGTGGTCAGGCCAGGTGGAGGGTCTAGTGGTCAGGCCAGGTGGAGGGCCTAGTGGTCAGACTAGGTGGAGGGCCTAATGGTCAGACCAGGCGGAGGGCCTAATGGTCAGACCAGGTGGAGGGTCTAGTGGTCAGGCCAGGTGGAGGGCCTAATGGTCAGACCAGGTGGAGGGCCTAGTGGTCCGGCCAGGTGGAGGGCCTAATGGTCAGACCAGGTGGAGGGTCTAGTGGTCAGGCCAGGCGGAGGGCCTAGTAGTCAGGCCAGGTGGAGGGTCTAGTGGTCAGGCCAGGTGGAGGGCCTAATGGTCAGACCAGATGGAGGGCCTAATGGTCAGGCCAGGTGGAGGGCCTAATGGTCAGGCCAGATGGAGGGCCTAATGGTCAGACCAGGCAGAGGGCCTAGTGGTCAGACCAGGTGGAGGGCCTAGTGGTCATGCAGTTCACATGTCTAGGGCTCTCACCTCCCAGGTCCAAACTCCAGCATTATCATAGGCTACAGGTGAGTGGTGCTATGGCTGAAGAAAGTGATCAGTTTAAAGTACTTAAGACCTATTTAATGCCAATATATTGTCAATTTATAGAATTTAATTTTGAAATTAGGGCTATACAGTAGCATTGCTTATAAAAAGCCAGTGTGGCCATTTACCAGCAGTTTTTGCTTTAATGATCACAGAGGGGAAAAGATAGTCACAAAAATGGTTTGGTTTATTTATTTAATTAATTAATTTTTTAACATATTTATTTATTCCCTTTTGTTGTCCTTGTTGTTTCTTTTTGTTGTTGTCGTTGTCGGATAGGGGGAGAGAAAGACAGACACCTGCAGACCTGCTTCACCACCTGTGAAGCAACTCCCCTGCAGGTGGGGAGCCGGGGGCTCAAACCGGGATCCTTGGACAGTCCTTGTGCTTTGTGCCACCTGTGCTTAACCTGCTGTGCTACTGCCCGACTCCCTTATTTTATTTATTTTATTATCGTTATTTATTTATTGGATAGAGACAGCTAGAAATCGAGAGGGAAGTGGGGGGGATGGAGAGACAGAGAGACACCGGCAGCCTTGCTCCATCGCTTGTGAAGCTGTTCCCCCTGCAGATGCGGACCCGGGACTTGAACCTAGGTCCTTGCACATTGTAACATGTGCACTCAACCAGGTGCACCACCACCAAGCCCATTATTTTTTATTTTATTTTATTTTATTTTATTTTATTTTATTTATTTTATTTTATACAGGTATGGCAAATCAGAGTTCAGTCCTCCTCCAAAAAGACATCTGGGTGTGGGATTCCAAGTGAGGCTTAGTCCGGTTGCAGGAATCTCCTGGTTGAAGCATGGCCTCCACCAGGGGGCAGTGTGGTTCCAGGTGGTCCCTTAGAAAAGGAGCCAGAGCTCAATATGGCTTCTAGAGTGAAGAAAAGGGTATTTCTGGGGGCTAACAGCTGTAACTCTTGAGTTCTCTCTGGGTATTGACCAGAGGAACACTCAGGAAACTGCAAGACAAGTCCTGAGTGCTACTGCAAAAGGAGCAGGGCAGAAACCTTCTGTTCTACCCATCTGGTTGGAACACAAAATCAGGACAGTAGCAAGGTACATTACAGACTCACCTTGGATGAGGGGCCCATGGGCCTAGGAACGTAAGTAGAATAGAGGTTAATTATGCTTGGTGGGGCTCAGGGTCTGTGGCTGAAAGAGCCAGGAAGGGGAGGCTAACCCGGGAAGCGGAGCAGAGCTGTCTGTGTGTCTGCCTCCTCCTCTTCTACCTCCTTTTTGCCTTTTTAAAAATAAATTGATTTAATGTATTTATTAACACAAGCAAGAGATAACCAGAGCACCACCCTGGTACATAGGCTGCCAGAGATTGAACTTGGGACCTTACATTTCCAAGTCCAGTGTCATCCGACTGCACCGTCCCCCAGGCCCTAAAACAGAACTTTCTTTCCAGGAGCCTTGGAAGACATGATCATTCCATTTCACAACACTTTCTTTCCTGAACATAGCAGCTGTGGTCAAGGTTATTTTTATTTTATGTATTTATTACTGGATAGAGACAGAGAGAAATTGAGAGGGGTGGGGGAGGAAGAGAGGGAGAGAGACAGAGAGACACCTGCAGCCCTGCTTCACCACTTGTGAAGCTTTCCCCCTGCAGGTGAGGACCAGGGTCTTGAACCCGGGTCCTTGCGCACTGTAATGTGTGCACTTAACCAGGTGCACCACCACCTGCCCCCCTTTTAATCTTATTTTATTTAACTTATTTATTATTGGGTAGAGACCCAGAAATTGAGAGGCAATGGGGTGAGAGGGAAAGAGACAGAGAGACACCTGCAGCCCTGCTTCAACACTCATGAAGCTTTCTCCCTGCAGGTAGGGACTAGGGGCTTGAACCGGGGTCCTTTTGCACTGCAGTGTGTGCACTTAACCAGGCACACCACCCCCCGTCCCCAAAGAGAACTTGTAGACTGTTTTGCAAGTTGTCTGAGTTCTGAGACTCGCCTGACATTTCTACACTGTAAGCTCTGGTAATAACAGAGCTGACAGGAGTGCAGAGTGATGCTGTGGAACGTGAACAGTGGGAGGGAAGCTGTTATCAGCTTGATACGGTGTGATCCGTGAGCAATGTCCCGGGAGGTGGGTCCAGTGGGTGAACTTTAAAACTCACATTCCTGCCTCAAGAAAACTCCAGGGTGGGGCCCGACATGTGTTTTGCAAGCCCTCCAGGTAAGTCTGACGCACACAAAATTTTTTGATACTAGCTTGTTCCTGACAAAGGATTTCAACGTTCACAGCCTCAATGTCCTTATTTGTAAAACAGAAGTTATAGCAGTAATATTTATCCTCTTTGGGAGGATTAAATATTAGTTGATATTGATTGAGCACTGCTTCTAGTGCTGGGCACTGTTGTTATACTATCCATACTTGTGTTCGTTTAATTCTTAAATAAGTCATTACAAACAAAAAGAGATTAGACAAGTGCCTATGTTACAATTACCTTTTGAACTTTCAAGATTAAATCAATTAAGCACTTAACTCGTTTAAGTACTTAGCGCACTGTCTAACATAATATGTGCTTAATAACTATTGACTACTTGCACTTGAAAATATTTGTCTAATAAACCTATTCTCCGGAGTCCTTTAGGGGAAGTGAGATCTGATTCTTCTTCTTCTAGCGTTTGGCGTGAGATCTGATAAAAAAAGACAACTGAAAAAGGCAATCTTCCAGTGGGGGTGGGGGGAGGCCACTATAGAAAAAAAAACAACAAAAAAACTATAGATCCCCATTTCAACAGTTCTCATTCTGATTTGTTGTTACAAGACAAGGAAGCAGGAGAAAGATTATTTGAACTAATTGGGAGGGCCACTAAAGTAATGAACTACTCTCTAATCAAGCTGGTAATAGCTGCCCTGTGTTGGAGAGATCAGAAGCCAGAGATACACTGGCTGCAAGCACCTTTGAAGACAGGCTTCTCTCGGTGAAGATGATGAGAGATTTGACCTTTTTGATCCTATGAAGCAGCTCAGAGAGAGTGCAGGGGCCTGAGAGAAAGGAGAGGAAGAAGGTTCAGATGGACAGAGAACAGTTAAAAACTTATCAGGGTTTAGGGGAAAGTGGGCCTCTGAGTTTATTTTAAAAGATTGCTGACTGGGGCCAGGTGGTGGCACATGGGGTTAAGCACTCACACTGCAGTGCACAAGGACCCAGGTTCAAGCTCCTGGTCCCACCTGCAGGAGGAAAGTTTCATAGGTGGTGTAGCAAGTATGCAAGTAAGTGTTTCTTGGTTTCTTCCCTCTCTTTATCTCCACCCTCCTCTTTCCTTACCCACTAGCCAGCTCTCAGCTATCCTTTGATGGGTAACTGAACGTTTTAAGGGACACAGACAGGTACCCACTCAAGCCTGCAGGCAAACTGTGCTAGCACACAGAGGGATCCGTCCAGGGCACAACCACACTCTCCCCCATGGCAAGCCAAAGCTGCATTTTTCCACAGAGAAAATATGAAACCCACAGCAGGAATGTGAGTCTGGATTCTTTGGAAAGGATTCCTGATCCACAGGGTTTTCTTTGATAGATGAAGCATTCTTGGCAAAAGGCGCTGGAGGCCCCACTAAATAGAAAAGCAAAAGGCGGCATGGTGGGGGTGGGGTGATGGCAGTAGTTGTAGGTGGCTGCTTAGAGGAGAGGTAATTTTTCAGATGACAGAATTTCACCGGGAAAGTCCAATAAGGGAGCATCCAGGGAACCCACACATCCACGAATGAGAACAAAAGATCAGCTTGAAATGTTAGCTAGAGGAGAGAGTGGGCAGAGCTATGGCAGAATAGCAAGGAAATCTCCCTTCCCCAAACCTAATTATCAAACTACAAAGCAGGAAAACCTCATTAGCTCATGGCCTGGTTTTCCTTAGACATGGAAGCATCTGTTTATCGGAAGGTTGGTGTTGTTAAAATTTCGGAAGGCTCTTGTCGGCCGGGCGGGTAACAGAGATGCGGAGACAACGGCTGGGCAGGGGAGCTGTATTTCTTTATTCAGGAACAACGATTCATAAACTAAGACAAACTAATCACCAAACAGAACTCTGCTGTCTCTTTGCGGCGGCACAAGCACTCTCTCTTACTCTTGAACTCAGGAACTCTCCAACTCTGGCACTCTGGAACTCTCGTACTTGAGAGCCCTCTGAAACTCTGGCACACTGATGTAACAATCAATATATTTTAACTAAGTTGGTCTAAACAAAAGGTTAAATAGACTTGTTGATATGTAAAACACTACCTTCTCTATTCGAAATGGTAGATCGCACAATGGCTATGCTAATTATTCTCATGCCTGAGGTTTCCTCTCCGGCCCACAACCAGGGTGTGTCTCCGTCTTGAATGGGTGTAACAAAAGGTTAAAAGACGTTGTTGATATGTAAAAGTCTCAAATTCCTTCTCTATTAGAAACGTTGGATCGTGCAGTAGATATGCTAATAACAAGTTTTGTTTCATAGTAAGTAAGTTGCAGCCAGCTGCCTTTGGGACCCTAGGCCGTTCCCCGCCCCCATGCAATTGCCCCTCGAGGCAAGTAGCCCCCCAGAGGCAAGAAATGTTTTTTTTTTCAGATATGGCCCCCTCAGGCCTTCCCTTGGCAACATGCTGGTTTTTGTTATATATGTTTCTGTTCACCCCACACCCTTGATACTATAGCCATTTAGTTAAAAAGAAAAGGGGGAATTGTCATATGCTTTACATTGGTTTGTCCTAGCCCTCCCCCCGCCAAGAGAATTGGATGAGTCCTGTTAATTTCACGGGCCTGCTTGGCCCCGCCCCAAGGAACCCCGGGAGAGGGTTCCTGAGTCCGAGAGTAAGAGAGGGTGCTTGTGCCGCCGCAAAGAGACAGCAGAGTTCTGTTTGGTGATTAGTTGGTCTTAGTTTATGAATCGTTGTTCCTGAATAAAGAAAGACAGCTTCCCTGCCCAGCCGTTGTCTCCGCGTCTCTGTTACCCGCCCGTGAAGCTAGCCAGCCAGCTAGAGCCTCCGAAATTTTAACAACAGGTTGGTAATTGCATTGGATGGTAGAGGGGTGGTAGACTGATGGAGCAAGAATTCTGAGCATGGAACATCAGCCACCTATTCCTTAGAAGACTGAGCCACCCTCCTGGGACTGAAGATACTCAAGTCCTTTGCATCAGTGAACTTTCCAAGGCCTGCTGGCAGAGACTGGACACTGGGAGAGAAAAGTGAAATACCTGAATTCTGGTGCTTGATGCCAGTGAATCTAGGTTCCTGAGTCCCTTCATCCCTCCTCTAATAAGAGGCATGAGCCCGAGAGCTGTTACAGACCAGAGCATGAACTGTTACACAACGTGACAGACGAGAGAAAATGAGAAGATCTAGGGACAATTAAGATCCCTTCCTGCGAACCATGCTCCTCCCACCCTCCTGTAACAACTGGGATGTCTGTCATAGTTTTCCATCTATCTGCCCTCCCTCTCCCTGCCACACTGTATGACAAAAGAGAACTCCAGCTTTATAGCCATGTTGCTACTTGTAGGAATGAAAAAAAACAAAAGAGAAAGAGAGCTAGCTAACCCAATGTGGGCACAGAAAAAGCCTATAGGCAACCTGTGTAAAAATACAATTGAATTCTTTAAATAGAATGAGTTCCTAGCAAACAGACGTGAAAACGCAGAGAACTGGGAGGTCTAACAAAGAATTTGCAAGAGTCATTATAAAGACACGTAAGGAAGTTAGAGAATCTCAACTAAACATGGAAAAGAAAAGCTCAAAAATACTTTTCTTTTTTTTAACAATCAAAAAGCCAACAGAGCGCAGGGAATTTTTTCACTAAAGAGACTATTTTAGGAGTGTTCCTAGGAACCTACGTCTTAATAATCTTTTGCTTGAGCATGATAGCTAACATGGAGGTGGTCTAGAAATGTTGTCTGGGAAGATGGTGTCAGAGTGGAGAGAAGCGCTAGGAAGCAGGATTAGGGCAGAGAGTTGCTTGCAAACTTGAAGAGGATATATAAATGCAATTAGCTGTTTACCACAGTGATCTAACCTGAGGCCCATATCCATTCATATTTATCACAGGAGCTTGTACAACTTCTGAGTCCCTGTCAGACTGACCTCACAGCCCGTAGTCACAGCTGAGAGCATTCTGGGCGGCACTCACTTTAGAACCACTGGCAGTGGAGACTGACTCAGCCTCCCTTTGTAGAGTGGCGTAGTTCATGCCATTACTAGTTCACAGCAAGGGCCCAGTCCTGAAGAAGCCTACTAAAGGGCTTATGATGACATTCTTCTTTTTTTATTTTTTATTTCTTTATTGGGGAATTAATGTGAATTAATGTTTTACATTCAACAGGAAATACAATAGATGACATTCCTAATGGGTGTGACATTATTCTTTAAAACAGAACAATCAGTTCTTGAGACAAGGCATTGACACACCTGGTAGAACACACACAATACTATGCATAAAGACCCAGGTTCAAGCCTCTGACCCCCAGCTACACGGGAAGCTTCACAAGTGGTGGAGCAGTGACGCAGGTGTTTCTTATTCTCTCTCCCTTTTTGCTTCAGTTCACCTCTCTGTGTCTGTCATAAAAGAAAAAAAGAAACACACATACACACACAACAACAACAACAACAACTGAACAAACAGACATACTGAAGAAAAAGTTCTGGGAGAAAAGAATATCCATAATATCATCTTTCCTGACTTCAAATTATACTAAAAGCCAATAATCATGAAAACAAGGTATTGGGACAAAAACCAAGCATACAGACCACTGCGATAGAAAGCCCAGAAATAGTGGCAACTGGTGGTGGTGCACCTGGTTGAGGGCACATGTTACAGTATGCAAGGACCCGGGTTTGAGCCTCCGGTCTTCACCTGCAGAGGAAAAGCTTCATGAGTGATGAAGCAGAGCTGCAGGCTTCTCTCTGTCTCTCTCCCTAATTTCCCATTCCTCTGGCTGTCTCTATCCAATAAAAATAAAGATAATAAAAAATAAAAAAAAGAAAGAAAGTCCAGAAATAGATGCTCATGTATATTGATGTTTAATCTAGGACAATGGACTGAAGACCATATAATGAGAAAAAAAGAAAACCTCTTTAACAAAGAAACCAGACAACCTCTGCAAAAAAAATGAAGTCAAAGTACTATTTAACATCATATACCAAAATTAACTAAACTTAACTAAAGCCATAGATATAAAATCTTAAACCATGTGGTCCGGGAGGTGGTGCAGTGGATTGTTGGTATGCTTCTAATTCTGCTTATAAGACCTTCTGTTTTGATCATCATGTTAGGTTTGCTTGTATTGTTTAATGCTGTGGTATATTTACATAATCATTGTTTTAACTGTTTTAATCCCCACTGGTTCGAGCTCTTTTTCCACTCCGCCCCCTCTCCTAGTCACACCCTGTTTTCCACCCTTTACTCCCACTGGTTCACACTCTGTTTTGCTCCACCCCCTCTCCTAGTCACACCCTGTTTTTACACCCTACCACTTCCTTCCTGGAGAGTATAAATGCAGATGAATAAAGCCAGCATTGCATTGCATCTCATTGCATTGCACTGCTTCCCAGCTCAGCCATGAGTCCGTGGTTGTCTTTCTCCCACCTGTGAAGCTAGCCCGGCAGTGGATAAAGCATCAGACTCTCAATCGTGAGTTCCTGAGTTCAATCCCTGGCAGCACATGTACCAGACTGATGTCTGGTTCTTTCCCTCTCTCCTCCTAGCTTTCTCATTAATAAATAAAATCTTTAAAAAAAAACGTAAACCATAAACTATATAGAAGAAAATACAGGTAATAAACTCTAACACCTCAAGATCAGCGTTGTCTTTGAAGCCTCCACTCCATTGACAAAAGGAAGTAACAGCAAGAAAAAACAAGAGGCCTTCCATAAAATCAAAAACCTTTTACACATTTGTTGGGCTAGCATCGTTCATGAGAGAGATGACCTAGGGACTAAGTTTGTGGTGGCAGGACAATTCAAATCTTTATTCATCCGAGCTTCCCAGAGTCAGGCAGTAGCACAACTGGTTAAGCCATGTGGTGCCAACTGCAGTGGCCGGTGTCCGCCTTCTCATCTGACACCTGCCCTCCTCCAGCTCGGGATCTGGAAGAGACAAGACAGTAATGGAAGTGGCTTGACAATACTATACATGGTTAGGAGAGGGGCGGAGAAAAATGGAAGAGGCTGGAAAGGTAGGAACTTCCTTAGCAATTGTTGTGAGGGTTTTAACTGGCAGGATTAATAAAAATACCCTGGGGGGAATTAGGAAGGAGACCCTTAGTCATTTCTAAGACAAAGCAGAAGATTGATATGCAGATAATAAAAGGAAGGGCCATAGTAGCAGGGAATGTAGGGTGCTTTCAGAGCTCTGCCAAGCTCAACCACATCTGCACAATTTTCCAACACACATTGAGAGACACCACCACAGAAACAAGGCCACCACGCTCTTGAGAGACACTATTTCCACACTATATACCTGATAAAGGTTGTTATTCAAAATATATGACTAAGTCATACCACTCAATGACAGAAAGTTAAGTAACCCAGTAAAAAAATGCAGGTGAAAGACCCCAACAGGCACAAGTCTGAAGAAGAGATACAGATGGCTCACAGATGCGAGAGAAAATGATCAATATCATTTATTACTTTGAAAATGCAAATCAAACTACAAATCACGTCATTTCATGCCAGTGAGGGTGACCTGCATCAACACATCTGAACAGAGCTGTTGACAAGAAGGAGGACAAAATCAATCTGGCACACAGCTGTTGAGAACATACATTTGTAAATGGGTGTAGTCTCTGTGTATACGGCATGGGAATTCCCTTAAAAATAAAAATAGAGATATCTTATTATCCTGCAATCTCACTCTTAGCCATTTTTTAAAAATTTCTTTATCGGGGAATTAATGTTTTATATTCAACAGTAAATACAATAGTCTGTACATGCATAACATTCCCCGGTTTCCCATATAACAATACAACGCCCACCAGGTTCTCTGTCATGCTTCTTGAACCTGTATTCTCTCCACCCACCCACCCCCGAGTATTTTACTTTGGTATGATACGCCAATTCCAGTTCAGGTTCTACTAGTGTTTTCTTTTCTGACCTTGTTTTTCAACTTGTGCCTGAGAGTGAGATCATCCCATATTCATCCTTCTGTTTCTGACTTATTTCACTTAACATGAATTGTTCAAGGTTCATCCAAGATCAGCTGAAAATGGTGAAGTCACCATTTTTAACAGCTGAGTAGTATTCCATTGTGTATATGTACCACAACTTGCTCAGCCACTCATCTGTTGTTGGACACCTGGGTTGCTTCCAGGTTTTGGCTATTACAAATTGTGCTGCCAAGAACATATGTGTACACAGATCTTTTTGGATGGGAATTTTGGGTTCCTTAGGATATATCCCCAGGAGGGGAATTGTAGGGTCATAGGGTAGGTCCATTTCTAGCCTTCTGAGAGTTCTCCAGACTGTTCTCCACAGAGGTTGGACCAATTGACATTCCCACCAGCAGTGCAGGAGGCTTCCTTTGACCCCACACCCTCTCCAGCATTTGCTGCTGTTACCTTTTCTGATGTATGACATTCTCACAGGAGTGAAGTGGTATCTTGTTGTTGTCTTTATTTGCATTTCTCTGACAATCAGAGACTTGGAGCATTTTTTCATGTGTTTCTTGGCCTTTTGGATCTCTTCTGTGGTGAATATTCTGTCCATGTCCTCCCCCCATTTTTGCATAGGGTTATTTGTTGTCTTGTTGAGTTTGGCCAGCTCTTTATATATGTTGGTTATTAAACTCTTGTCTGATGTATGGCATGTAAAGATCTTCTCCCATTCTGTGAGGGGTCTCTTGGTTTGGGTAGTGGTTTATTTTGCTGTGCAGAAGTTTTTTAATTTGATGTAGTTCCATAGGTTTATACTTGCCTTAGTCTTCCTTGTAATTGGATTTGTTTCATTGAAGATGTCTTTAAAATTTATGTGGAAAAGAGTTCTGCCAATTTTTTCCTCTAAGTATCTGATAGTTTGTGGTCTAACATCCAAGTCCTTGATCCACTTGGAGCCATTTTTAATCCAAAGGATATAAAGACAATTTGAAAGGATATATACAAAGGGCAAGTGCTGTTAAAATTCGGAGGCTCTAGCAGGCCGGGCTAGCGTCGCGGCGGTAGACACAGACTTGAGGACACACGGCTGGGCTGGGAAGCTGTATTTCTTTATTCAGGAACAACGATTCATAAACTAACCCAAACTAATCACCAAACAGAACTCTCCTGCCTCCTTCCCCCATGGCGGTGCTAAGCACTCTCGAACTCTGTCACTCTAGAACTCTCTCGGGGTTCCTTGGGGTGGGGACAAGTGGGCCCTCGAAACTAGCAGGACTGAACCAATTTTCTTGGCAGGGGGAGAGCTAGAAAAAATCAATGTAAAACATACAACAGGCAAGAGACTGGCTCACTTAGTAATGGCCCTTTTGGCCAATATCACACCACCTCATCTTCTGGGGCCCTATTTGGGGAATTCTTGAGTTCCCACACAAATATGATGGTCCTAGACCTCTAATGGATCCCTCTCTACACCTTCAGTGGCCACCATCACTGGTCAGTTCCATCAGGAATACCATCATAAGCCCTCTTGTGGGCCCTCCCAGGACCTTGCTCTCACCACAGAGCAGCTATGGTAGGGACTGTCCTACTCTCCAAAGGGAGGCTGGGGTATCCTGCCCTGCCACTAGAGGAAGACGGGTCCTGACATGAGTGCAGCCTGCAGTGTTCTCAGCTGTGACCATGAGCTGTGAGCTCAGACCAGTAGGGACTCAGAGGTTACACAGACTCTGGTGCCAAATATAAATAGTGTTTTTTTTTTTTTTTTTTTTTTTTTTTATCCACAGTATATTTTCAAGAATGGAAGCTACTCTCTTCCCCAAATCTCTAGCTCTTTTCTCTATTCTGAAACCATTTTCTCAGACAATGTTTTCAGTTAACTTCATCCTAGCTATCAAACTCAAGTAAAAACTACTGTAATTATAGGACCCTAGAAACATGCCTAAAATGGACTTCCTAGTTTCCTTCCATCTTAAGAGCCCTAATCAATTGTGCCCTGTTCCTACTTTTTGGTTCCTGTTCATTAACCACTTTGACTCACTTTATGTCCTGCCACCCTCCAGACACCAAGTTGTAGACACTACCATGATTCCATCCTGACTTCCCTGGGCAGACGACCTCACCAATGTGACCTGGAACCTCCCCTTCCCAGATCCATGCTCCACTAGGGAAAGACAGAGACAGGCTGGGGGTGTGGATCCACCTGCCAACACCCATGTCCAGTGAAGAAGCAATTAAAAAAGTCATAACACCTACCTTGTGCACCCCCAGAACAATTTTGATCCATACTCCCAGTGGGGGAGAAATGACAAGAGGAAGAGGATAAGAGGGCTCTGAACTCCAGCTCCATCAGGACCTGCAGAGAGAGGAGGAAAAAGGAAGGGACATTTGGATGTAGTAGTAGAGTCATGAGTATCTTGGAGGGGAAGAAAGGAGTGGACCTGAAATAAAAAAGGAGAAATTATGTACAAATGTAGACAGAGAGTTGTAGAGATGACAGATAAACCATGTCTGCAACCTTGGGAGAACTGTGGTGGCTTGCAATGAAGGGATCAGGGATTCAGAACTCTGGTGGTGGAAACAGTGTGGAATTACAATACCCCTCTTGACATGTAATTTTGTAAATCAATATTAAATCACTAATAATTTTTTTAAAAGAAAGGATTTTTACATTATAGCAACATTAACCAAAATAGCCAAAACTTGTGATGGATCTAAATGCCCATTGATAGTTAATGCTTGGAAAAATCTATTCAGCAGAAGACACTCTGCCATTGTGCCTCTGGCATTAAATGGGTGGAATTTGAG
Organism: Erinaceus europaeus; assembly: GCF_950295315.1. Classification (NCBI taxonomy): domain Eukaryota; kingdom Metazoa; phylum Chordata; class Mammalia; order Eulipotyphla; family Erinaceidae; genus Erinaceus; species Erinaceus europaeus. The sequence goes on from NC_080171.1 coordinate 4,769,081, forward strand.
TTGATTCATGTAGGGAAATTATGAGGATATGGCTGAGTATGGTGTGGGACCTCCTATTGAAAAGTGGGAGCCTGGATGGCATGACCTTTCTGTCAGTCTCTCTCTACTTGAGATCCAGCATGGAAGAAAATGACCAGCAGGGAAAAGTTCCCTCTATCAGCTTCCCTGCCTCACAACAGCCCACTCCCTTATTATCTACATGATCATTGTTTTGTCTGAATGTCCCCTCCCTACTTCCCCACCCATTCTATTCCTTTGATCATATCTGATCTATCCTCTCTCTGCCCTCAGGACCCCTCTCTGACTGCTGGTTACTGATAACCTTGCTTTCTTGTTCCTTTAACTGATTAAATCTCTTGTTCAACAATTATTGGAAAAGTCCTGACCCTCCCCAAACCCTTTTCCTCCCTACCATATATGGTCTACACATGTCACTTCCTCCTGTGACCCCTTATAAACCCTGCTTTGCTGTTCAATAAATGGATGTGTGCATGAAACATTCCCCTGGTGATCTCTGGTGGCGTCTCTTGCTACACAGGGAAAGATCCAGTCTGCTCACTCTTACTGCCCAGGAACACTCCTTCTGGGCCCCCATATCTGGTGTGCAATGGAGCGGGTAAGCCCGAAGTTTATGCCCGGGAAGAGGCCTCATCACCAAAGAGTCTGGCAGATTAAGTTATGTGTATTTATTTATTTTCAGGTCCCCCTCCCCCCCAAGTCTAGTTTGTTGAATGCTACATAGAGGTATGAGAAACTATTGAGGGAGGAGCAATGTCTAGGGGCAAGAGGCAGTTAATTTGGAAAGAACAGGCTTGGGACTGAAAGGAGATTCACTTGGTAGAAGCAGACTGCCTCTGTGGAGACCTTTGCTGGGCCTGATTGGACCCTGTTCCTTTGGCTCTGCTGTTGTGGGGTCCGAGGGTTAATGTTAGGGTTTCCTATGCTGTAAAGGTCATGGGTCTCAGTGGAGCCATTGGGCTCCCAGTTGAAGGGATTCTGTTATGTTCCATCACCCATTTGGTCAGCTGCTGGCACTATTGTGTAAGTATTTCAGTGCTTTTTTGTTTTGTTTTTAAAGAATTTATTCATCCACTAGAAATATAGGAGGAGAGAGAGAAAGAACCAGATGCCACTCTGGTACATGTGCTGCTGGGGATTGAACTCAGGATCTTTTTTTAAAATTAAAATTTTTTTGTTTTTATTTATTTATTTATTTATTTTAACCAGAGCACTGTTCAGCTCTGGCTTATGGTGGTGCGGGGGATTGAACCTGGGACTTTGGAGCCTCAGGCACGAGAGTCTCTTTGCATAACCATTATGATATCTACCCTCCTCCGTGAACTCAGGATCTCATGCTTGAGAATCCAGTGTATTTATCTACTGATCCACCTCCCAGGCAGTAGCAAAAAGTATGTTTTGCCAAGGACACAGTTTAGACCAGCTCTCAGTCATATTTTTTTCTCTCCAGCCTGTCATAGCTGGCAGGACTTATTTTATTTTAGTTATTGTTTCCACAATTATTGCTGGAGCTCAGTGCCTACACGACAAATCCATTGCTCCTAGTAACCATGATATTTATTCATTTATTTACTTGGTTTTGTTAAAAAAATTTTATTTATAAAAAGGAAACATTGACTAAACCATAGGATAAGAGGGGTACAACTCCACACAATTCCCAGCACCAGAACTCCGTATCCCATCCCCTCCCCTGATAGCTTTTCTATTCTTTATCCCTCTGGGAGTATGGACCCAAAATCATTGTGGTATGCAGAAGGTGGAAGGTCTGGCTTCTGTAATTGCTTCCCCCACTGAACATGGGCATTGAAAGGTCGATCCATACTCCCAGCCTGCCTCTCTCTTTCCCTGGTGGGGAAGGGCTCTGGGGAAGCAGAGCTCCAGGACATATTGGTGGGGTTGTCTGTCCAGGCAAGTCTGGTCAGCATCATGCTATCATCTGGAACCTGGTGGTTGACAAGAGAGTTAACATACAAAGCCAAACAAATTGTTGACCAGTCATGGATCTAAAGGCTGGAATAGTGCAGATGAAGAGTTGGGGGCCCCTCCATTTTGTAGATAGCTAGTAGGCATATTTTAGTTATATTGCAAAGGGCCTGTGGCTATACTAGTTTTTTTTTTTTTTTTTCTTTTTCTTTTTTCCTCTGAGCCTGAAATCCGAAATGCAGGTGGATCCAAGATATTGTCTGGGGAGATGATGTTATGACTGGAAAAATGACCAGAAAGCTGGATCAGGGAAGAGAGTAGCTCCTTAATATGGGAAAGGAGTATAAATATTGTTGACTGTAAACCCTATCAATTTGCTGTGATCTGGGGCCCATATTCAGCTAAGGAGCCTATGTGACCTCTGCATCCCTGTAGATCTGAGCTCACATTCTGTGGTCATGAGTAGGAACATTCCAAGCTGCCCCAATATAGACCCATCTTCCTCAGGTGTAGCATAGAGTATGTTGTCCATCCTCCCTTTGGAGGATGGGAGATTCTCTACCATTGTTGCTCTAAGTTGAGGGCAAGGGCCTATGGGGGCCCACAAAGGGGTCTATTGTGCTGTTCCTGATAGAGATGACCAGTAACAATGTAGAGAGAGTTTTATTCGAGGTCTAGGCCCATCATGTCTATTTGGGAGTCTCAGGACTTCCTGATTAGGGCCCCAGCTGATGGGGTGGCCTGATAGTGTCTCAGTCATAGTTTTAAAGAATGTTCTGGAAGGCATGTGACTGGAAGCTAACTTTTGAAATATTCAAATTTGCACTTATTTCTGAGAAATGTACTTTCTGAGCTGCCAGAGGGTGCCCATAGAGGTGAAGTTTATGTGGCTTAGGCCGGGTAAGGAATCTGAGTGACATTGGATGATTTCATTCTTATATGGACTATAGATAACTGAAGCAAACTGACTGGGAAAAATAACAAGATGAATTAAGACTCAGTGAAGACCATTGTGGCAATTATAGGGACTGAAAAAGATGAGAGGGAGAAGCAGGTGGACAAATCTTTATTGTGGGATGGTAATGGGATTTTGGTGGTAGATTTGATGAGTCTTACACACATATATCGAAGTATAAAACAGTACACCTAAATTTGTACAGTATTGTAGGGAATTTTATTTTCTATTTCATGATTTTACCATTTTGGGCCACTTTTTCATTCAGAGAGAAGTTGGGGGCAGTATCTTGCCCGAGCAATTTCTCCAACCCTATGAACTATTTTTTTCCTACGAACTATTTTAAAGTCAATAATAATCATAAAAAAGCAGTTTTGGTCAGAGGGTGAGCATACAGAATGCTTGTGTCAGTCAAATAAGTCCTTGCCTTGCCTTCCCTTCCTGCTGTCTCTGCCCCCACCCTGGAAAAACTCCATTTTTTAGAGATGAAAGTGTACTAGTTTGTATTTATCAAAAGCATCAGTACAGTCACCACAGGTTAAAAATCAAGAGTATATTGACTTTCTTGACATTGGGCAGAAAAGTCAGTTTTTCTGTATTAGAGTTCTTTGGAGAAATAGAATCAATAAGGCTTATGCACTTGTTTGTGGTGTGTGATGTAATATATAGAACTGGATCTTGAGATTTTCAGAAACCCTGTTTTATAATTTAGGTACAATTCTACAGTTTGTGTAGAACTACAGAAGACTGTAAATAGTCACTAAAGTTCTGAGAAAAAGAAAAATGAAGGCACCATGTCCCTGACGCCAAACTATACTACAAAGTAGTAAAAATTTAAACAGCATGGAATTAGAACAAAACACACACAGAGATATCAGTGTAATGCAGTGGAGAGTCCAGATAAAACCCAGAATATACGGGTATCTAATCTGAGTAGAGATCCTTTGTGGACCTTCTCCTTTCTCAGACCTGGTTGGCTAACCTACTCTGTTGCACACCAGAGGTGGGGGCCAAAGGGGTCTAGATCAAGGGCAGCAAGGGTGAGCACACTGAGACCTCTCTCTATGGAGGCCACAGCAAGAGACGGAATCAGAGATCACTCAGGATACCATTGTGGGAAGGGTACATTTATTGTGCAGCAGAGCAGAGATTTTAAAGGGTGGTCTGGGGGAGCAGTGGTAAGGAGAGGTTGGTTAAGGGATACCTTATATGGTCAAGACAGCAGGGGGTAGATAAATGGTGAGAGTCTTTCCAGTAACCATTGGGTAAGTGATCCGAGCTAGTTTGGGGAATGAGGAAGTGAAACTGCCAGCTAGCACAGAGGGGATGTGGGTCCTGCTCAAGGGAGACTTACAAGGGGGCTGGAACCCATTCAGCAGGTTCCCTCTCGCTCAACCATAGAGGTGAAAAATCCCTGGGGAGACTGACAGAAGGCCTTTACCTCCCAGGCACCCAGGGGTGCCCCCCTGGATGGCCCGCGCCACGCTCGACCTTGGCTTATGCAAAGCCCCACATCTCCCCCTTTTCTTTTTATTAAAGGCCTATTCTAGTGGGAGGGAAGCATAGGGGTGAACTGAGACTCTCTGGACAGTAACCTTGATGATATCTTGCAAGCGTCTCTTAAGGAACTGGATAATAGAAGGGGCAATGAACAGGAGGGTATCAATAGTGAGGAGGGGGCCTAAGAGGGGGAGGAACCAAGAAATCAGGGGGGAGTTAAACCAAAAGTCTGGGCTGTAAGAACAGCATCTGTTTTTTAGGTCGAGGCTGGGTTTTTGTAAAGTCTTAATAATATGTCGTTGTAAGGACTCAAGGCATTCTGCCATGAAGTCTAGGGACTGATGAAGTTGTTCTTCCAGGAGTTCAGTGGTGTGAAGGGAGTGGCCGAGGGTGCCACCAGCGAGGCGGTTGTCCTGGTGAGGGAGGGCAGCCACTGGAACTCGCCTTGTCCATATAAGGTGAGCTGTGAGGTGAGAGAGACTAGGAGGCAGGGGCCAGGTGTTGAGTTGACAAAGAAGGACAAGGTGAAGTTCCACCAGAACAATAAAAGAGGGGGGGCATACACATTAGAAGATCTTTGAACAATGAAGAGTATTGGGAGAGGAGGAGGTGGTCAACAGACACACAAGGATGAAGTCGGGGCTGACAGCTTTTGTGTAGAGAGGGATAGAAGTAAGAGGTGGCAGTTTAGCTGAGGAGGAGGAGTTAGGTAGACTAGCAAGATCTAATGGAGTATTGTTCTTCTGTAGACTTCTTTTTACTCTTTCCTCGATCTCTTTTCAATATGATGGAGATTTTTTAAAAAATTAATTAAATAATTTTTCTTTTTGTTGCCCTTGTTGTTTTATTGTTGTAGTTATTATTGTTGTTGTTACTGATGTTGTTGTTGTTAGATAGGGCAGAGAGAAATGGAGAGAGGAGGGGAAGACAGAGAGGGGAAGAGAAAGACAGACACCTGCAGACCTGCTTCACCACCTGTGAAGTGACTCCCCTGCAGGTGGGGAGCCGGGGGCTCAAACCGGGATCCTTATGCCAGTTCTCGTGATTTGTGCCACCTGTGCTTAACCCGCTGCGCTACTGCCCTATGCTTCTGTGATGGAGATTTTAAAATTGGATTTCTTACCTTCTAAATGCTTTTTAAAATTTAAATGATAATATATATTATTGGATAGAGACAGAGGCATTGAGAGAGAAAGGACAAGATAGAGAGGGACAGAGAGACACCTGCAGCCCTTCTTCATCATTCCTGAAGATTTCCCCCTGCAGGCGGGAACCAGAGGCTTGAACTCAAGTCCTTGTGTACTGTAATGTGCATGTTTAACCAGGTGCACCACTACCTGGCCCTCCACTTCTAAGTAACTGTTTTTTAAACTTTAAAAATTTTATTGTATCATCTTTATTTATTTATTGGGTAGAGACAACCAGAAATTGAGAGGGAAGGGAGTGATAGAGAGGAAGAGAGACAGAGAGACACCCACAACACTGCTTTACCACTCACAAAGCTTTCCCCCTACAGATGGGGATTGGAGGCTCGAACCCAGGTCCTTGCACACTGTAACATGTGCGCTCAATAAGGTGTGCCACCACCTGGCCCCTCTAAGTACTTTTTACAAAGTACTTAGTTAAGTTCATGACTGAACAGCAATTTGTTGGGCTGTGTATGTTAACTCTCTTTTCAGCCACCAGGTTCCAGATGCTAGCAGGATGCCAGGATGCCATCAGACTTCCCTGGACAGACAACCCCACCATGTGTCCTGGAGCTCTGCTTCCCCAGAGCCCTGCCCCACTAGGGAAAGAGAGAGACAGGCTGGGAGTATGGATTCACCTGCCAACTCCCATTTTCGGGGGGGGGGAGCAATTACAGAAGCCAGACCTTTCACCTTCTGCATCCCATAGCGACCTTGGGTCCATGCTCCCAGAGGGATAAAGAATAGGAAAGCTATCAGGGGAGGGGATGGGATACGGAGTCCTGGTAGTGGGAACTGTGTGGCATTGTACCCCTCTTGTGTTATGGTTTTGTCATTATTTCCTTTTTATAAATAAATAAATAAATAAAATGAAAAATTAAAAAAGTGGTAAAGAGGGAGAGACATCACAAAAATTGAGCTTCCCCAGTCCCTTGACACCTCTATATGATGCTATTCCTTGAACTCTGGCTTCACACACTGCAAAGCACACACCCTGAGGAAGAATCTTGTTTTGATTTCACATAATGATGAGTTTTTTTCAACCAAAGAGTATTTTATATTGGTCTTTTATTTTGCATTTGTGCTTTTAAAAAGGAAGTTGTACATGTTTGTTGAAAATGGAAGCTAATGAAAATCAAACATGATTTCTTTCATTAAAAAAAAAAAAAGAAGAAAGAAAGTGGGAGGTCTGGCTTCTATAATTGCTTCTCTGCTGGACATGGGGATTGGCAGGTTGATCCATACCCCCAGTATAGGCTTATAGTTTCTGTCAGTTTTTTAATTTACATATAAATAAAATCACTTACTTCTGTATGTACATTGAATTTAACAAAGCAACGCAGTTAAAATAAGAAAGGCTGACTTAATCTCCCAAGGGGGTGAGGGGAGGATTATAATTACCCTGCACAAAAACAGACAACACAATATGAGCCCAAATTTATTATCCTGCATTTCTTTTCTTTTTTTTTTATAATTTATTTCTTTATTGGGGAATTAATGTTTTACATTCAACAGTAAATACAATAGTTTGTACATGCATAACATTCCCCAGATTCCCATTTAACAGTACAACCCCCACTATGTCATTCATCATCTTTCATGGACCTGTATTCTCCCCACCGCACTTAATTTCTTAAATCTTTTTTTTTTGTTATTAATAATTTGTTACAAGATTATAAGAAGACAGTGTGTAGTCCCACACCACACTCATCACCAAAGTTACCTATCCTCACACTCCTACCTTCCAAAGAGAACCACCATGGGTCTGATGAGTCTTACAGTTTGCTTGCTTTTGTTTGTTTGTTTTGTTTATTTTGGCAAGTTCATGTGAATCAGGTCTGTAGACTCCACATGAGTGAAGTAGTTGTCTTTCATCTCTTTACTTCCTTCACTAAGCATCATCACCTTCCAGTTCCATCCATTTTGTTCCAAACATCATCTTTTTTGATTGTAGAGTAAAATTCCACGCAATACATATCCCATACATTCTTTAGCCAGTCATCTGATGATGGACACTTAGAATGCTTCCACTCATATAAACTGACCTTTTGCTATAGACCAGAGTGACTGAGCGAAGCAGCTGTCTCTTTATAGAGAGAAAATAGGTATATCACCATTGCATTTGCCAGGAGAAAGAAGAAGCATTGGGGGGGAATGTTTGTTATTGTTGGGAAGAACAGTGAGATGCGATAGGCACACAAATTATTCCAGGTGTGTAGCCTCTTCTGTTTGCTTCTGACATTTGGCTTAACTTTATCCACAGAGACCCTGATGTGAAACCTGAAATTATCCTTTGGACCAGCCTGGCTTTTTACACAGACCATTTCATGATGCCAACAAATAGCTTCCAGGAGGAACTGGGACTTCAACTGAGCTCTGGCTGCAGATGACTCTCTTTCATGCCTAGCTATCCAAACAAAGAGACTCCCAGTCTACAAGTGAGCTCACACAATGGAACTGGCACTCAGGGATGCATGGGACTCTGTCCAGTAAACCAGTGCCAGAGCTCCAGGGGCAAGTTCTTCACGCCTCCCCTTCTTATATGTTGGCAGCCTTCTCTTCCCTGCCCCCACCTTCTCCTTCCTCATGTCTTTAAATCAGTTTCTCTGCTCCTTGGGAGCAGCCCAACTCCCCCAGACTGGCAGCACTGTAATTGGCATTTTACTTATCTCTGCCTCTTTTCTCTCTGTGCTTGATCATTCTGATAATGACAGCTTATTTCCTTTCCCTTCACCATCGGAAAACAACAACAACAACAAAGAAACTCTTTTTTTTTTTTTTGTCTCCAGGGTTATTGCTGGGCTTGGTGCCTGCACCGTGAATCCACCGCTCCTGGAGGCCATTTTTCCCCCTTTTGTTGCCCTTGTTGTTGTAGCCTCCTTGTGGTTATTATTATTGCCATTGTTGATATTGTTCGTTGTTGGATAAGACAGAGAGAAATGGAGAGAGGAGGGGAAGGCAGAGAGGGGGAGAGAAAGATAGACACCTGCAGACCTGCTTCACCGCCTGTGAAGTGACGCCCCTGCAGGTGGGGAGCTGGGGGCTCGAACCGGTATCCTTACGCCGGTCCTTGCACTTTGCGCCACCTGCGCTGAAGCCACTGCGTCACCGCCCAACCCGCCGAAACTTTTTTTTTTTTTTTTTAAAGAATTTATTTATTTATGAGAAAGCTAGGAGGAGAGAAAGAACCAGACATCACTCTGGTACATGTGCTGCCGAAGATTGAACTTGGGACCTCATGCTTGAGAATCCAATGTTTTATCCACTGTGCCACCTCCCGGACCACAGAAAACTCTTGAAAGAGTTGTGAAGTCTATTTGAGGTGTTCCTTTCTTTCTTTTTTTGGGTGTACCACTATGGGAAATAAAATTCACATTTCAAAAATGTTTTTCTACTTCAATTCTCTTCTTCCTGCTCCTTTCTCCCCAAACAGTCAACACTGCCAGGAAAACATTAATGTTGAGAATTGACTTTCCCCTCTGAAGGTGTGGTGACCACAGTGGCAACATCCTTGAGAGTGGACATGTCAAAATGTTGATGTGCTCACTTAAGATCTTCCTCATTGTCACCTTAACTGATGTTTCCCCTTGATAAACTGTTTATTTATGTACATTTTATTTCAAGTGGCATTTCTCAGGATAAAATCCACAAAGTTTTGGGGGCTCCTGGAAGGGAAAGCGTTATATGCACTAAAGTGATTGCCCTCTGGCAAAAGGTAATCTCCGGTGCACACACCAGCTGGCTGCTAAGTGTTTGCGCTTGCATGGTGTACAACAGTCTGGAGAGAGCTTCCCCATCTATTGTTTCATGATATTCCTCCAACAACGCTGTCAAGAGCACATAAAGGATGACTAGGCTCCCTCCAGGAGTTGTCTCAACTGAGTGTACTGTTAACAACTTCTTTTTCTTCCTCCTCCTCCTTCTCCTTCTCTTCCTCCTCCTCCTCCTTCTCCTCCTCCTCCTCCTCCTTCTTCTTCTTCTCCTTCTTTCTTCTCCTCCTCCTCCTCTTTATCCTTCTTCTTTTTAAATCTTTTATTTATTGGATAGAGACATCTAGAAATAAAGAGGAAAAGGGGTGATAAAGAAGGAGCGATACAGGATGGGGGTAGATAGCATAATGGTTATACAAACAGACTGTCATGCCTGAGGTTCCAAAGTCCCAGGTTCAATCCCCTGCACCACCATAAACCAGAGCTCAGCAGTGCTCTACTTAAAAAAAGGGGGGGGGGGGAGAGAGAGAGAAGCAGAGAGACAGAGAGACACCTGCCACACTGATTCAATTCTCACAAAACTTTTCCCCTGCAGGTGGGGACAGGGGCCTGGAACCCAGGTCCTTGTGCATTGTAACATGGACGCTCAGCCAGGTGCACCACCACCTGGCCCCTACTGCTGACTTCTCACAGGTGTTACTATGCAGCTCTCGAGAAGCTGTGTCCCAGGTGGTTCAGTCTCAGAGCAGAGTCAGCTGACTAGAGGCAGAAGCAAGCATCAAGCCATTAGAGGAACTCTCAGCTTCTTATGCTTCCTAAGGAGAAAATCTGACCCGGCCATTAACTATAGGCTATCTATGACTGATGAGTAGAGCGGAGAAATCTGTGAATACTGTGAGATTAATAAAACTGATTCTGTCACAACTGTACAAACATTCCCGATAAGGAATATATGTCATTTGGATAATAGTCATAGTGCAAATTGAACGTATCACATCATTTACCATAGATTAGGATATGATTTCTTCAGAGTGGCAATAATGAACTGTGCAGCCAGTGGCCAAGGATGAAAAAAAAAAGTCCCCCTCCCAACCCACACATATGCTTCTTTGAACTGAGGTTTAAAAAGTAAGTAGAGAAAGATAAAAACAGGCTGGGGGTATGGATCGACTTGTCAACACCCATGTCCAGCAGAGATGTAATTAGAGATGCCAGAACTCCCACCTTCTGCACCTCATAAAAGTTTTTGGTCCATATTCCCAGATGGATAAAGAATATAAGCTACCAATGGAGGGGATGGAATATGGAACTTTGGTGGTGAGAACTGTATGGAATTATATGCCTCTTATCTCACAATCTTGTTGATCATTATTCAATCACTAATAAATTAAAAAGTAAATTTGAGTCACAGTACTATAACATCTTGAGAGTACAGTTTCACATTCTCTCTCTATACACACACACACACACACACACATATATATATATATATGAACTTCACTACCATCAATATGTCATTTCATTATCAAAATGACCCCTCCGCCTATTCCTGCAAGCCTCTTCCCTTTCCTTCTGAGTTATTTTTGTTTGGGGGCTGAGATTTTGTAAGGAGAATTTCAAAGCAATGGAAGGTTTCTCTAGAAGATGAACGTTTTAGAAGGCTAAGCAATACTGTAATAGCTATGATTTGATTTCTTCTGCAGTTGATTTGAATGAAAATCTTAAATATAAAACTGTTAACAAGCACATTTGTATAAGGTAAAATCACTTTGGAAAAAACACAGACTGATAAGAAGAGCAAGAGCTCTCTGGGAGCAAGCTAGAAGTGAACTTGATTCCTAGGTCCCCTCTGTCTTGCGCAAACCTTGATGTCTGTGTCCTCAGTTTCTCCACGCCAAGATTCATGGATTACACATGCCTCCTTTGCAAAATTACTTGTAGGACAACGTGGGGTATGATGGGCCACATTCCTGGCATGTGGCAACTCTCACAAATAGTTGTCTTGCTTATTGGGACTGTGTTACTCCCTTTCTACACAGAACCTTCAGCGCAACTTGTTTCTGTTCCTTTAAACTGCTATTCATATACACTTTCAGAAAGTTGTCATTTGACTCTAGTTGGTTTGGATTCACTACAGCCTCAGTTCCAACTCAGATCCGCTTGATAGGCTGATTCCACAAGGTAAGTTTGGAAAGGACTGTTTAGGCTGGTTATACAATAACAGAGACTTGGCTCAGCATCAGGATCATATGAACGATCTTAGTAGGAATCGACTTTGAATTTTGGAGTAGAGGACAAAGGATGCTAGCCTTGTCTATTGAATGCTGTAAATCAGTTAATTGTCTCCTGCCTACAAGTTCTGGAATCATTAGTAAGAAATATGGAGACTAGTGTACATGCTTCCTAGAATCTGAAGTAAGACTTAACTTAAAAATATATTTATTTATTATTGGATAGAAACAGAAAAATGGAGAAGAGAGGAGGAGATAGAGAGGGAGACAGAGACACCTGCTTCAGCACTTGTGAAGCTTTCCCCCTGCAGATAGGGACCAGGGGCTTGAACCTGGGTCCTTGTGTACTGTGATGTGTGCGCTTAACTCTGTATCCCCTCCACTCCCCTGATAGCTTTCCCATTCTTTATCCCTCTGGGAGTATGGACCCAAGGTCATTGTGAGTTGCAGAAGGTGGAAGGTCTGGCTTCTGTAATTGCTTCCCAGCTGAACATGGGCGTTGACTGGTGGATCCATACTCCCAGCCTGTCTCTCTCTTTCCCTAGTGGGGCAGGGCTTTGGGGAAGCAGAGCTTCAGGACACATTGGTGGAGTCGTCTGTCCAGGGAAGTCTGGTTGGCATCATGGTAGCATCTGGAACCTGGTGGCTGAAACAAAGAGCTAACATACAAAACCAAACAAACTGTTGATTAATCATGAACCTAAAGGCTGGAATAGTGCAGACTAAGAGTTAGGGGGGTGTCTCCATTTTGTAGATAGCTAGTAGGCATATTTCAGGTATATTCCAAAGGGCCTATGACTATACTAGTTTTTTTTTCCCTGAGCCTGAAATATGATATGCAGGTGGATCCAGGTTATTGTCTGGGGAGATGATGTAATGGCTGAAAAAAGGACCAGGAAGCTGGATCAGGGAAGAGAGTAGCTCTCAAATATGGGAAAAGTGTATTAATATTGTTGACTTTAAACCCCATAAATATGATGTGATCTGGGGCCCATATTCAGCTTAGGAGCCTATGTGACCTCTGCATCCCTGTAGATCTGAGCTCACATTCTGTGGTCATGAGGAGGAACGTTCCAAGCTGCCCCAATATCAGGACTCATCTTCCTCAGGTGTAGCATAGAGTATGTTGTCCAGCCTCCCTTCAGAGGATGGAACATTTGAGTATTATACTTTCTGTAGAGACACTGGTGGTAAGAGACCCATCTTTGGAGATGTCAACTGGCACCCCATGTAACTTCACTGAGAAGAAGGGGCTATTGTTACAATCGTGTTAAGAAGGAGCTAGTGTGTTGATTAAAAACTTCTTTTTTTTTAAAGCTTTTATTTATTTATTCATGAGAAACATAGGAGGATAGAAAAAGAGCCAGACATCACTCTGGCACATGTGCTGCTGGGGATTGAGCTCTGGACTCATTAAGAGTTCAGTTTTTATCCATTGCGCCACCTCCCGGACCACACTTGATTAAAAACTTCTTATTGGCGTTACTCTCGATCACTCCCTGTCATTTCACGAACATCTCATAAAAACTGCAGCAAAGGTGGGCACGAGGAATAACATCATTGCAAGACTGGCCAGCTCCTCATGGGGCGCGAGCGCTTCCACACTGCGATCATCATCTCTGGCATTATGCTATTCCACTGCAGAATACTGTGCCCCAGTATGGTTCCGTAGCCCCCATGTCCACTTGGTCGATTCCAAATTATATTCCTCCATGAGGATCATTTCAGGAACCATCCGTTCCATCCCGGTTCCATGGCTGCCAGTTCTTAGCAACATTGCCCCGCCAGATATTCGTCGGGATGCGGCATCATCTAAGTTCATTTCCCACGTCTACGCTCGACCGGACCTGCCAATATACGCGGATATCTTCGCCCACCCTGTCCAACGCTTGACGTCTCGTCACCCAATCTGGTCCCCTATGCCTACACTGAACTTCTCTGTTCCAGTCTCTTGGAAACAGAGTTGGCAGTCAGCTGAGGTCAAGAACAAACACCTCATCACAGACCCCTGCAAGCGTCAACCCGGCTTTGACCTAGCACGTTATGATTGGGCCCTCCTCAATCGCTATCGAACAGGCCATGGCCGGTGCGCTGCTATGTTCCACCGCTGGGGAGCCAGAGACGACCCGAACTGCCCCTGCAGCTACAGACAGACTATGACCCACATAGTCAATGACTGCCACCTCTCCAGATTCAAAGGAGGTCTCGAAACTTTACATCAGGCTCAACCTGATGCTGTTAACTGGCTATGGAAGAAGGGCAAACGCTAGAAGAAGAAGAAGATTAGAAAACAAGAAATCTAAATATTAGCTAAGGCAAAACAGGAAATTTATTGATTCTCATGACCTAATCATTCAAGGATATTGCTGGCTTTCGACTCCAGTTTAACAATCCCAGTTGGAAAAGAGATATTCTGCTTCCTTTGTCAAAGCGGTCCCACCCAACACAGACTTCACTTGACCTGCTTTGCTGGAAGAGCACAGGGAAATGACATTATTGTGTGCCAGTTTCCATTTACTACAACAATCACTGGTAACTAATATTTGATTTTATCTTCTGCTCTTTCAGTCTGAGTGGGGATCCTTAAGTAACCATAAACACACAGTTTTTCTAGCTCAGTTTCACTAATCACGGTTTCACTTAAATCCTATGCTCATATTGGAACAGTTTCCTGTGACCAGAGAAATGTGTGCATTGATTGATCAGCATGGGTCACAAGACAGCTCCTCAGTTGGGAGGAGGAGAGGCGGAGGCATCCTTATTTAAGTTCCCTCAGGACCACTTGGTCTGGGGAGAGGCAACACAGACAAACAACATATGTCTATTACACTTTCTCTGTGCTCTGCCATCTACATTGAGAAATGTAATTGCTGTGACTAAACCGATTCCCTCTGGCTGCTATTCAATCCCCTCTCTTCTGACAGCTGGTCAGTACCTTTTTATGATTCTTCCTCAGTAACAGGCAACAGTAAAACACTTAAGATTCTGAAGAAGTTACACTACTAGTTTATAGCCTTTACAAATTTTAGAAGTGAGACAGTGTTTCCATTTCATTAAATTTTCCTAGGCAGAATTTCAAATCTTTTGTCGTCTTTATATATCGGATAGACAGCTTTTATTTTACATTTTTTAATTGATTTAATAATGATCAACAAGATTATAAGATCACAGGGGTACAATTCCATAAAATTCCTACCAGCAGAGTTCAGTATCCCATCCCCTCCATTGAAAGCTTCCCTGTTCTTTATCCCTCTGGGAGCATGGACCCAGGATCATCATAGGGTGCAGAAGATGGAGGGTCTGGCTTCTCTAAAAGTTTTATCTCTTTGTCTTCCTCAGAATCCCAAATGGAGTTGATGTGAAACATACAGAGTGTTGTTAAAAGAACAGCTACTGGGACAATGGTTTGTGTTCAAATCCCACTTCAACTTCTAGACAGGCAGTAGTTAGGGAACTGCAACACAAATATGATTTTTTCCATTTATTGTACAGAATGACTCACATGCTGACATTGTATATGTACACACCCCCTTTCTTTGTAAGTTGCTTTTGTTACCCAGCAACAGTACCACACACACATTGGTTAAGCCCTATCTGAACTCATATCTGGGACTATAATTTGAGACAATAAGTTTTTTTTAAGTTACTTTGTGCCATTGTCTGTTACTTGAAATTCACATGATCGATTACTTCACCTTCTTTTAAAAATATTTATTTATTTATTTATATATTTTTATCAGGGCACTGCTCAGCTCTGGCTTATGGTGGTGCTGGGGAATTGAACCTGGGACTTCGGAGCCTCAGCAAAGCTCAAAACTCAGCAATGGGTGTATTTTAAGCTAAAGTGGAGTTTTTTATTTAAATATTTTTTCCATATCTTTATTTATTAGGTAGATGGAGAGACACTGAAAGCAGAGGAAGATAGGGAGAGAGACAGAGAGACACCTGCAGACCTGCTTATCCACTTGTGAAGCTTCCTCCCTGCAGGTGGGGACCAGGGGCTTGAACCTGGGTCCTTAATGCACTGTAATGTGTGCACTTAGCCAAGTGTGCCATCTCCTGGCCCCAGCTTAAATGGAGTCTTACTGTCTTTCTTCCCACAGCATTTTCCTAACACAGTGAGCTTCATCACTTAAAAACACCGGTATTTACAGAGTAGAGAGCCAGTAAAAACCCTTCAGGGATTCCAGATGTGACCTATGGATTTCCCAGCCACATCAATCTCTGAATACCTCCTTAATTTTTTTTTATTTATATAAAGGAAACACTGACAAAAACATAGGATAAGAGGGGTACAACTCCACACAGTTCCCACCACCAGAACCCTGTGTTGTTAAAATTCAGAGGCTCCAGCTGGCTGGGCTAGCTTCACGGGCGGGTAACAGAGACGACCAGAGATGTACAGCTGGGCAGGGAAGCTGTATTTCTTTATTCAGGAACAACGATTTATAAACTAAGACAAACTAATCACCAAACAGAACTCTGCTGCCTCTTTCCCCTGCGGCAGCGCCAAGCACACTCGAACTCTGGAACTCTCCAACTCTGGAACTCTCTCGGGGTTCCTTGGGGCAGGGACAAGCGAAAACTAGCAGGACTGAACCAATTTTCTTGGCAGGGGGAGAGTTAGAACAACCCAATGTAAAGCATACAACAACCCTGTATCCCATCCCCTCCCTTGATAGCTTTCCTATTCTTTATCCCTATGGGAGCATGGACCGAGGGTCATTGTGGGATGCAGAAGGTGGAAGGTCTGGCTTCTGTAATTTATTCCCTGCTGAACATGGGCATTGGCAGGTGGATCCATACTCCCAGCTTGTCTCTCTCTTTCCCTAGTGAGGCAGTGCTCTGGAGAAGCAGGGCTCCAGGACACATTGGTGAGGTCGTCTGCCCAGGGAGGTCTAGTTGGCATCATGGTAGCATCTGGAACCTGGTGGCTGTAAAAAGAATTAACATATAAAGCCAAACAAGGGTACTTCCGGAGGTGGAGCTACGAGCAGCAGATCCTTTCTCTCCTCTCCTCATATCTCCAGGATCAACTAGGAATACCAAAGGAGACCACCCGGACCGAAACTAGACAGGACTAGAATGACCACAGTCAAACACGCGTGGCTGGTGACAGAGAGGAGAGAGGGGCCTAAGGAGAGATTAAGTGACTGCTAACAGTTCAACAGTTTATCAGTGGAGACACCAACTCCAGTCTGCTCCACAACAAGGGGACAACTGAAGGGAGGAAAGGACTCCCCAGAGACTCACCAAGTGCAACTCTGAGTCTCCATTGCTACTACCCTCAGAATCTGGAGCAGCAACAGGGAGGGACACCAGGGGACAGAGATCTAACTGGGAAACTCAGGAGAAGACCTATACCTCAGTGGCATAGCTGAGGGGCTGTGAAAGTCTCTTTGCATAACCACTGATTATCTCTGCCACACCCTGCTTTATCTCTTGGTCAGGAGTCAGTGATTAAGCTAAGAAGCCTATTGATAGTTTAAAAGCCCTCAGGCTCCCATAGCCTACAGGGAAGAAAAAAAAAAGGCTTTTACACCACTGAGATCCAACTCAGGGATTGAAACAACTGTTAACTTCCACCATGGTAAACCCTTTAATTAACTTACTTAGACACAAGTCAATCCAGGCAATAGTGATCAATAATTTGAAAAGTACTGATAAAGGGAACTCATAACATAATATATAAAATGGTTAAAACAACAAGAAAAAATATTGGAGACTCGAACCAGGACAAGAGTCCAGCTAAAAGTCCTCCAGAGGGTGAAGCACAAAACAAAGAGTTCAACATCCAAACATTAGCTAAGGAAATAATAATAGGAGTGAGTAAAGAATGTGAAAAAATTGTAATCAGAAATGCAGGAACAACAAATGAGAATATGGAAGAAAATTCTAATTATCTCATGGTTATTAGAGAGCTGAAAGCTGAAATCGCTGAGCTAAGAAGGCAACTAGCTGAACAAGCTAAAACAGTATCAGAGCAGGACAACAAAATAGATGAACTCCAGAAAGCAGTAGAGGGCAAAGAGAATAGAATCTATGAGGCTGAAGACAGAATTAGCAAGATTGAGGATGAATTAGAGACAATTAAAAAAGAAGTAAGAGATCTCAAAAAGAGATTAAGAGATGCTGAAAACAACAACAGAGTCCTATGGGATGACTTCAAAAGAAACAATATACGCATTATTGGCATACCAGAAGAAAGAGAAGGAGAGGAAGAAAGCATTCTCCAGGCCATAATAGCTGAAAATTTCTCTAGTCTAGACAACACCAAAGACATAAAGATTCAAGAAGCCCAGAGGGTCCCAAACAGAATTAACCCAGACCTAAAGACACCAAGACATGTCATACTTAGAATGGAAAGGAATAAGGATAAAGAAAGGATCCTCAAGGCTGCAAGAGAAAAACAAAGAGTCACCTACAAAGGAAAACCCATAAGATTAGCAGCAGACTTCTCCATACAAACACTACAGGCCAGAAGAGAATGGCAAGATATCTATCGAGTGCTCAATGAGAACGGCTTTCAGCCAAGAATACTATATCCTGCTAGACTGTCATTCAGACTAGATGGAAGCATCAAAACCTTCTCAGACAAGCAACAGTTGAAGGAAGCAACCATCACCAAGCCTGCCCTGAAAGAAGTTCTGAAAGGTCTCCTATAAACAACCAGACCACCACAAATAGGACATATATCAAAACACTCTAAAACTCTACAAGAATGGCGTTAAAATATCTTCAATCTTTGATATCAATAAATGTGAATGGCCTGAATTCACCTATTAAAAGACACAGAGTAGGAAGATGGATCAGAAAACACAACCCAACAATATGTTGTCTACAGGAAACTCACCTAACTCAACAGGACAAACACAGACTTAAAGTGAAAGGATGGAAAACTATCATACAAGCCAATGGCCCACAAAAAAGGGCAAGAACAGCTATTCTCATATCTGACATGATAGACTTTAAAATAGATAAGATTAAAAAAGATAGGAATGGACACTACTTAATGCTCAGAGGATCAGTCAATCAAGAGGACTTAACAACTATTAGTATCTATGCACCCAATGAGAAGCCATCTAAATACATCAAACTTCTACTGAAAGAGCTACAGCAATATATTAACAGTAACACAATCATAGTAGGGGACTTCAACACCCCACTATCTCAACTTGACAGATCATCCAGGCAGAAAATCAGTAAAGACATAAGGGAGCTAAATGAAGAGATAGATAAACTAGAAATATTGGACATTTTCAGAGTCATTCATCCCAAGAAACTGGAATACACATTTTACTCAAATCCACATGGATCATTCTCAAGGATAGACCATATGTTAGGCCACAAAGACAGCATCAGCCAATTCAAGAGCATTGAAATCATCCCAAGCATCTTGTCAGACCACAGTGGAATTAAACTAACACTTAACAATCAACAAAAGATTAGTAACAGTCCCAAAATGTGGAAGCTCAACAGTACACTTCTTAACAACTTCTGGGTCAAAGAGGAAATCATGGAAGAAATCAAAATGTTTCGAGAGTTCAATGAAAATGAAGACACAAGCTATCAAAATATTTGGGACACAGCTAAAGCAGTCCTAAGAGGGAAGTTGATAGCTATACAAGCACACATTAGGAAACAAGAAAAGGCACAAATAAACAGCCTGATTGCACATCTTAAAGACCTAGAAGAAGAACAACAAAGGAACCCTAAAGTAACCAGAAGGACAGAAATCACTAAAGTTAGGGCAGAAATAAATAACATTGAGAATAGGAAAAACATACAAAAGATCAATGAAAGTAAATGTTGGTTCTTCGAAAGAGTAAACAAAATCAACAAACCTTTAGCCAGACTCACAAAACAAAAAAGGGAGAAGACCCAAATAAATCGGATGGTAAATGAAAGACGAGATATCACAACAGACACTGCAGAAATTCAACATATCATGCGAGGCTTCTATGAACAACTATATGCCACCAAACTAGAGAACCTGGAAGAAATGAATGATTTCCTAGATACCTACCAACTTCCAAAACTAAGTAAAGAGGAAGTGGATAACATGAACAGACCCATCACAGCTAATGAAATTGAAACAGTTATCAAAAATCTTCCCAAAAATAAAAGTCCTGGACCAGATGGTTTTACAAATGAATTCTACAAAACTTTCAAAGAAGAACTAATACCTCTACTTTTAAAAGTCTTCCAGAAGATTGAAGACACTGGAATACTCCCTGCCAGCTTCTATGAAGCCAAAATCACCCTGATACCAAAACCAGACAGGGACACAACCAAAAAAGAAAACTACAGACCAATATCTCTGATGAACATAGATGCGAAAATATTGAACAAAATTCTAGCCAAGCGGATACAGCAGTATATCAAAAAGATTGTTCATCATGACCAAGTGGGGTTTATCCCAGGCATGCAAGGTTGGTTTAATATACGTAAATCAATCAATGTGATCCACCACATCAACAAAAGCAAGACCAAAAACCACATGGTCATATCAATAGATGCAGAGAAAGCCTTTGACAAAATACAACATCCCTTTATGATCAAAACACTACAAAAAATGGGAATAGATGGAAACTTCCTGAAGATAGTGGAGTCTATATATAGCAAACCTACAGCCAACATCATACTCAATGGTGAAAAACTGGAAGCATTTCCACTGAGATCAGGTACTAGACAGGGCTGCCCACTATCACCATTACTATTCAACATAGTGTTGGAAGTTCTTGCCATAGCAATCAGGCAGGAGCAAGGAATTAAAGGCATACAGATTGGAAGAGAAGAAGTCAAACTCTCCTTATTTGCAGATGATATGATAGTATACATGGAAAAACCTAAGAAATCCAGCAAGAAGCTTTTGGAAATCATCAGGCAATACAGTAATGTGTCAGGCTATAGAATTAACATTCAAAAGTCAGTGGCATTCCTCTATGCAAACACTAAGAAGAAATTGAAATCCAGAAATCAGTTCCTTTTTCTATAGCAACAAAAACAATAAAATATCTAGGAGTAAACATAACCAAAGAAGTGAAAGACTTGTATACTGAAAATTAGGAGTCACTACTGAAAGAAATTGAAAAAGACACAAAGAAGTGGAAAGATATTCCATGTTCATGGGTTGGAAGAATTAGCATCATCAAAATGAATATATTACCCAGAGCCATCTACAGATTTAATGCTATCCCCATCAAGATCCCAAGCACATTTTTTAGGAGAATAGAACAAATGCTACAAATGTTTATCTGGAACCAGAAAAGACCTAGAATTGCCAAAACAATCTTGAGAAAAAAGAACAGAACCGGAGGCATCACACTGCCAGATCTCAAACTATATTATAGGGCCATTGTCATCAAAACTGCTTGGTACTGGAACATGAACAGACACACTGACCAGTGGAATAGAATTGAGAGCCCACAAATGAGGCCCCACACGTATGGACATCTAATCTTTGACAAAGGGGCCCAGACTATTACATGGGGAAAGGAGAGTCTCTTCAACAAATGGTGTTAAAAACAATGGGTTGAAACATGCAGAAGAATGAAACTGAATCACTGTATTTCACCAAATACAAAAGTAAATTCCAAGTGGATCAAGGACTTGGATGTTAGACCACGAACTGTCAGATACTTAGAGGAAAATATTGGCAGAACTTTTTTCCGCATAAATTTTAAAGACATTTTCAATGAAACGAATCCAATTACAAGGAAGACTAAGGCAAGTATAAACCTATGGGACTACATCCAATTAAAAAGCTTCTTCACAGGAAAAGAAACCACTATAGAAACCAAGAGACCCCTCACAGAATGGGAGAAGATCTTTACATGCCATACATCAGATAAGAGTTTAATAACCAACATATATAAAGAGCTTACCAGACTCAACAACAAGACAACAAATAACCCCATGCAAAAATTGGGGGAGG
Organism: Erinaceus europaeus; assembly: GCF_950295315.1. Lineage (NCBI taxonomy): Eukaryota > Metazoa > Chordata > Mammalia > Eulipotyphla > Erinaceidae > Erinaceus > Erinaceus europaeus. Next base: position 4,790,542 of record NC_080171.1, read on the forward strand.
ACTTGGACAGAATATTCACCACAAAAGAGATCCAAAAGGCCGAGAAACACATGAAAAAATGCTCCAAGTCTCTGATTGTCAGAGAAATGCAAATCAAGACAACAATGAGATATCACTTCACTCCTGTGAGAATGTCATACATCAGAATAGGTAACAGCAGCAAATGCTGGAGAGGGTGTGGGGTCAAAGGAACCCTCCTGCGCTGCTGGTGGGAATGTCAATTGGTCCAACCTCTGTGGAGAACAGTCTGGAGAACTCTCAGAAGGCTAGAAATGGACCTACCCTATGACCCTGCAATTCCCCTCCTGGGGATATATCCTAAGGAACCCAACACATCCATCCAAAAAGATCTGTGTACACATATGTTCTTGGCAGCAAAATTTGTAATAGCCAAAACCTGGAAGCAACCCAGGTGTCCAACAACAGATGAGTGGCTGATCAAGTTGTGGTATATATACACAGTGGAATACTACTCAGCTGTAAAAAATGGTGACTTCACTGTTTTCAGCCGATCTTGGATGGACCTTGAAAAAATCATGTTGAGTGAAATAAGTCAGAAACAAAAGGATGAATCTGGGATGATCTCGCTCTCAGGCCGAAGTTGAAAAACAAGATTAGAAAAGAAAACACAAGTCAAACCTGAAATGGAATTGGAGTATTACACCAAAGTAAAAGACTCTGGGGTGGGTGGGTGAGAATACAGGTCCATGAAAAATGATGAATGAAATAGTGGGGGTTGTATTGTTAAATGGGAATCTGGGGAATGTTATGCATGTAAAAAAAAAAAAAGAAGTAGAAACGCAAAGCAGAAATTGACTGAGTTTGGAGTATGGCACCAAAGTAAGAAAGCAGAAGTACACTAGAGTTTGCAGTGAGTACCTCCCTAATACTTCCTCTTTTCCAAGCTTTGGGTCCATGATTGCTCAACAATTTGTTTGGCTTTGTATGTTAACTCTCTTTTCAGTCACCAGGTTCCAGGTGTCATCAGGATGCCGGCCAGACTTCCCTGGATTGAAGACCCCACCAATATGTCCTGGAGCTCAGCTTCCCCAGAGACCCACCCTACTAGGGAAAGAGAGAGGCAGACTGGGAGTATGGACCGACCAGTCAACGCCCATGTTCAGCGGGGAAGCAATTACAGAAGCCAGACCTTCTACCTTCTGCAACCCACAATGACCCTGGGTCCATACTCCCAGAGGGATAGAGAATGGGAAAGCTATTGGGGGAGGGGGTGGGATATGGAGATTGGGCGGTGGGAATTGTGTGAGTTGTACCCCTCCTACCCTATGGTTTTGTTAATTAATCCTTTCTTAAATAAAAAAAAGAGAGAAAAAAAAAAAGAAAAAATCATGTTGAGTGAAATAAGTCAGAAACAGAAGGATGAATATGGGATGATCTCACTCTCAGGCCGAAGTTGAAAAACAAGATTAGAAAAGAAAACACAAGTCGAACCTGAAATGGAATTGGAGTATTACACCAAAGTAAAAGACTCTGGGGTGGGTGGGTGGATGGGGAGAATACAGGTCCATGAAAGATGATGAATGATATAGTGTGGGTTGTATTGTTAAATGGGAATCTGGGGAATGTTATGCATGTACAAACTATTGTATTTACTGTTGAATGTAAAACATTAATTCCCCAATAAAGAAATAAATTATTTAAAAAAAAATTAGAGGGACCAGGTAGTGGCACACCTGGTTAAGCATACGCATTACTATGAATAAGGGCCAAGGTTTAAGCCCCTGGTCCCACCTGCAGGGGCTTAAACACAAGTGGTGAAGCAGAGCTGCAGGTGTCTCTTTGTCTCTTTCCCTATATCCCTCCTCCCCTCTCAATTTCTCTTTGTCTCTATCCAAAAATAAATAAAAATATTTATGAAATAATTAAATGCATAAAAAAAAAGAAATGGTAGATTACACAATGGCTATGCTAATGATACTCATGCATGAGGTTTTCTTTCCTTGATTCTCATGTTTACCTTTTCACATTCTATTGTTTAAACTTTAACCAACCTTAAAATCATTCTAAAAAAGACTTCTAATTGTAATAGTTATCAACTGTGATAAACTTCTAACCTGCTACAAGTTTGTTTCATAGTAAGTAAATTGCAGCTGTCAAGTTCTCTACAGAAAAGCAGAATTCCAGCAGCTGATCTTCCTCATACAACGTTCCACCCCCTGGCATTCTTCCATGGACATTTGCTTTGGACTGGCACTTCTATCGGACTCAACTGGTACACCTGTTGGACACTTTGCAGCTTCCCCTTATGCTGCTGGGTTTCTCCCATATTCTCATTTGTTTTTCCTGCATTTCTGATTACAATTTTTTCAAATTCTTTACTCACTCCTGTTATTATTTCCTTAGCTAATGTTTGGATGTTGAACTCGTTGTTTTGTGTTTCACCCTCTGGAGGACTTTTAGCTGGACTCTTCTCCTGGTTCGATTCTCCAATATTTTTTCTTGTTGTTTTAACCATTTTATATAAGTTAACAGTTTTTTCAATCCCTGAGTTGGAGTTCAGTGGTGTAAAAGCCTTTTTTTTTTTTTTTCCCCTGTAGGCTATGGGAGCCTGAGGGCTTTTAAACTATCAATAGGCTTCTTAGCTTAATCACTGACTCCTGACCAAGAGATAAAGCAGGGTGTGGCAGAGATAATCCAGTGGTTATGCAAAGAGACTTTCACAGCCCCTCAGCTCTGCCACCGAGGTATAGGTCTTCTCCTGAGTTTCCCGGTTAGATCTCTGTCCCCTGGTGTCCCTCCCTGTTGCTGCTCCAGATTCTGAGGGTAGTAGCAATGGAGACTCAGAGTTGCACTTGGTGAGTCTCTGGGGAGTCCTTTCCTCCCTTCAGCTGTCCCCTTGTTGGTGGAGCAGACTGGAGGTGGTGTCTCCACTGACAAACTGTTGAACTGTTAGCAGTCACTTAATCTCTCCTTAGGCCCCTCTCTCCTCTCTGTCACCAGCCACGTGTGTTTGTACTCACGGGTGATTTACTGGGTTTCTGTGGTCATTCTAGTCCTGTCTTGTTTCTGTCCGGGTGGTCTCCTTTGGTATTCCTAGTTGATCCGGGAGAGGAGAGGAGAGGAGAGAAAGCGATCTGCTGCTCGTAGCTCCGCCTCCGGAAGTCGAATCCGCTGCTGGGTTTCTCAAAGACTGACTGCAGCCATGCCTTGTGACTCTAGGCCTTTCCCCGCCCCCATGCTATAAAATGCCCATCGAGGCTAGTACGCCCCCCCCAGAGGCAGGAAATGTTTTTTTTAAGCTGATAAAGTTTTGCCCAGAGGCAAAAAATGGCCCCCTCAGGCCTTCCCTTGGCAGCACACTGGTTCTTGTTACTTGCTTACATGTTTCTCCATGTTTGTGCCAGTTTCTCTTTTGAAAATGCCTGTACGATATAGGTTTCTGTTCACCCCACACCCTGATACTGTGGTCATTTAGTTAAAAACAGAAGGGGGAATTGTTGGTATGTTCCCTTCCCCCCGACCTCTGAGAAGAATTGGTTGGCCCCTTGCTACTTTCGCGCCCCTCTTTCTCCCCGCCCCCTATGCTAAGGATGGGCAGAGTCCCAGCAGCAGCAGGAGCAGAGAGAGGATGATGGGGGAAGCACATTGGTGTGGTGATTTGCCTGTTCGTGAATAAAGATTAAACTGCAGCTTCTCAGCCCAGCCGTGTGTCCTTGAGTCTGTTGCCCGCCCATGAAGGCAGCTCAGTTAAAACAACACCTAAATAAGAGAGAGAACATGTGGGCCAGGCGATGCCACACCTGGTTGAGTGCACACATTACAGTGCACAAAGGCCCAGGTTCAAGCCCCTGGTCCCCACCTGCTGGGGGGAAAGCTTTGCGAGTGGTGAAGCAGGGCTGCAGGTGTCTCTCTGTCTTTCTCCCTCTCTATCTCCTCTTTCCATCTCAATTTCTGGCAGTCTCTATCCAATAAATAGACAAAGATAATAAAAATTTAAAAAAGAAAGAGAGAACTTCCAATCAACTAAAAAGTATTTTCCAGGGGTCAGGCGGTGGCGCAGTGGGTTAATTGCAGGTGGCGCAAAGCGCAGGGACCGCGTAGGGATCCCGGTTTGAGCCCCCGGCTCCCCACCTGCAGGGGAGTCGCCTCACAGGCGGTGAAGCAGGTCTGCAGGTGTCTATCTTTCTCTCCCCCTCTCTGTCTTCCCCTCCTCTCTCCATTTCTCTCTGTCCTATCCAACAATGAACGACGTCAATGATGGCAATAATAATAACCACAACAAGGCTACAACAAGGGCAACAAAAGGGGGAAAAATGGCCTCCAGGAGCGGTGGATTCATGGTGCAGGCACCGAGCCCAGCAATAACCGTGGAGGAAAAAAAAAAAGGTATTTTCCACAATGGTGCTGTTCCTTACTCACTAAATACCACCAGAATACCTGTGGTCCTATTCTAGATCCACATTTGGGTAAGACATCTCTCACCTTCTCCAAGGGCATGGTTCTGAGGATACCATGCTTACATCACTGAGCAGAATACTTGACATCTTACTCTGTGATACCAGCATTCAGAGTCATGGTGACTTTATTGCTATCACTAAGGACAGTGACTGAGTACTTGATGTATACCTATTTAACTACAGGCCAGTCTGGTAATTTTCCCAAACCAAATAGAATCTGTTCTAAAAATTACAACTGTACTAGGGAAAGAGAGAGACAGCCTGGGAGTATGGATCGAACTGCCAACGCCCATGTTCAGCAGGGAAGCAATTACAGAAGCCAGACCTTCCATCTTCTGCATCCCACAATGACCCTGGGTCCATACTCCCAGAGGGAAAGAGAATAGGAAAGCTATCAGGGGAGGGGATGGGATATAGAGTTCTGGTGGTGGGAGTTGTGTGGGAGTTGTGGTGGGAGTTGTGTGTCCCTTATCCTATAGTCTTGTCAATATTTCTATTTTATAAATAAATATTTTAAAAAATTCTAAGTGTTTCCATAATCTCCCCAACATTCAAACTACCAGCAACCTCTCAATGCCC